>NW_024426774.1:9808390-9887359 GCF_017311325.1 Ursus maritimus | reverse complement strand
AAAAAAACTTTCAGTGGTGGTGAACTGAAATGGTATACATTCAGAAAAACAGTGTAAGGAAGTTCACCAGATGATGTGTTAAATATTTGAGAAATATTGGGAGGAAAATAGTGATAAAGAGAGAATTGAGTAGCGTTGCTAAGCTTGATGGATGCTCTGGAAAAGAAAACATAAATATGACTGATTAATCTAGACTTAAAATCTAAGCAGGAATGCAAGTTGATATGTTTTAATATATAAAAAGGATCTCATTTGTTGCAGCTAGAGCAAAGAATGTTGAAAACCAGACAAAGGTCTCAACACAGAGTAGCAGAGCTACAAAGAAAGTTACTTTCTCAATCTAAGTAGGTCTGCTATGACATCATTGGAAGTTGGGAAGAATGGAACTGTTCCGTGAAATGAGAATATCTGAGTTAATGCATCTGAAAATATTGGACCCCCATAATCCCCTGGAGTCTCTCCCTCTGCACCTGCAGAAGTGGTCAACACACTCCTGTTGAGAGGTAACACCTGCCCGCCTCTTTGCATCAGGATGACACAGAGCTCTCTCCCTTGCATGATGAAAGAGTCCACCTTAGGATCCGCCTCTATATCCTTTCTCACCTGAGGTCAGTAACCAGAGTGAAGTCACAACATAACCATGTGGTGACATGCTGGGCCTAACAGGAGGGTGAAATGCCCACCACTCCAAGGCTTTAAAGGTTTAGCCAACACTTACCAGCAATGGCCAGGAGAGGATGCAGGAGATTAGATTATGAGGTCATCGTCAAGGGCTGGATTATGGGGTAGGGCATGTGAAGTTCGATACGGGAATATTGATCCATTTTGAAGAGTTATCCAAGGGTTCAGTGCCCCCTCGAAAAAACTAAACACAGAGTTGAAGTGTGGAAAAACTCAGTTTTTCACCCATACTCGGTGAGGTAGAAATGCTAGACTTGTTATTAGATGATGTGCAAGAGGCATAAAAGACTGAAACACATGGGCAAGCTAGAGTGGATATAATACATAAACTGGAAAAATTAGAAACACCGAATTACTCTCTTCCATTGGAGTGCGCTGAAGAGTGTGCTGGCAGCAGGGGCCCCAACATCACTAAGAAGTTCGGTGGTAGGTCTCTGCTGTTGGTCATGACTAACTATATGACTTGTCACTATAGAATTGGTCTCATTAACTAAACACAGAAATGGAGGTATCAGTTAACTGTGAGGAGACCGGGGGATATGATTATCACAATAAAAGTTGAATCTGGAGTAGTTGCTGCTGAGGGGATCTGACTTGCTGAGACTTATGAATGGCTAATGGACTAAGGTTCCTTAGATGTAAGTTTGATGGGCCCCCAATAAGGCTACCGCTTAATCTGTGTAACCAGATATCCCAAGGATGGATGTTAGGAGATTGTGAGCAACTGTTTCAATAAAAACCAAACAAAACCATCACCCTTAGTTTCTGTACTTAAGCCAATTTTGGACACAGAACCATTTGATTGAAGAAGAAGGTGGGTCCCAAGAAGAGAGTGGGTCCCAAGAAGAAGGACCCGGTAATGCTATGCAAATAATGACACCTTCAGGTCCTTCCTCAAAGGAATTTATGGCACTTCATTGAACTAACTACATATTTAAGAAAGGGGACCTAACATTTTGGGGGGGGGGTTGTGCATGTGGGTTCTGAGGAGAAGTGATACCCAGAAACTTGAGGTATCATCATGGGCGTATCCAAGCTGGGTAATAAATGGAGTCCAGTCACACTTCAGCCTCTGTGGGACCATTTGTCCTGGATGCCTCCTTCACCAGTACTTATACCCCTAATTTTTGTCATGTATCCTTGGATACATGTGGCAGGAGCTGCCACAACCTCTACACTGATTTTTAAACCTGTGGAGTAAGAGCTAAAATGGTGGGGAAGGTGAAATAGAAGCTTTTGAAACTGCTTCTCACCCTGACCAAAAAATAAACCCCACACAGTATTGCACGCAGAGGGTTGGTGGTCCCCATTTTACGTCCATCAAATCCAGCAGTCTAGCCCCTGATTCATTCAAGATGAGAATGGACTACTGAAAACTCACCCAAATAGCGGCCCCAACGGCGTGCACCTGCAGGACAGTCTGAGGACTGATCAGCAGCGTGTGGTCGATCGGCGGTAGATCTGCCATTAAATGTTGGCATCGGGAAGCAAGATGTTTACACCCAAGTGATTCACTAGGGTATACTGGTATTCCCTGGCCTGATTTTGATGGTAAAAGGACAAGTGCAATGGTGATGGGCTAAGAAGGGCATGATGACCATTGGCTCAGTTTCCTTGAGGCCCAGGATGGGGGTCATGTCACCAGGTTAGCAGAGATACCAGCTGAGGAAGACAAATATAGAAGAGGATAAATATGATAAGTATCAGCTGTGGCCCAAAACGAGCTAGAGGATGTAATTTGTTCCATTAACTTTCCTTTACCTTTTAAGTTTCTGCTGAGAAAATGGGCCCCTCAGAATCCCAGGTAATCTGTCCCCAGTGTGTGTGTGTGTGTGTGCGTGTGTGTGTGTGTGTACGAGTGTGCGAGCGTGCATAGGTTTGCATGGTGCAAAGACTGGACTTGAGTGGATATTTTGATGCATTAACTAGCTCCTTCAGGAATGAAGGCCTTATTCTCCCAGGTGTTTAGAGTTCTGCCAGCAGACAGTGCTCAGCTGTTAGCGTCCATTAGAGACAGTCATCTACCCCAAGGTTAACCCCACTTCGTGGGCAGCGTCTATCCAATAAGTAGTCAGCATCAGGGTTTAAAGGCCCAGTGCTCCGTCTAGTTTAGCCCCGCTCTGCAAGGACGGACGTCCCTGATCGATCGAGGGCTTTGCTTGGAGTCAGGTAAGTTTTTCTTTTGTTTTTTTCTAGTTGAGACTGCATTTAAGTACAATTTTTTTTATGGCTAACTCTTATTTCCGCAAGTGTTATCCCGAAAGTACTCCCTAAGAAATCTTTTGCATGCTAATCTTTGTCTTTGGACCAACTTCCCAGAGAACTTAATCTGAAGTAGATACCTTACTCTCAAAACTTTCTAGTGTATGAACTCAGAACGGTATTTTATGATTTTCTTTTTTTTATTCCTATTTTTAGTACAGAACATTACAGGTGATAAATATATATTTATATATTTAAGCAGGTTTATACATTTAAGCGGAGTAAATACAAACACTTCTGGAAACCTGTCTGGATCTAGGTCACCTTTTTTCCACTCTGTCGCTTTGCATCATGACCTCTGTAAGCACAAAGAGCTCAGGTTAGTTTAGTGTGCAGTATTCTTCAGAACAGTAACACAGTGTAATATTTAATTTATTCAAGAACTCCCACCTTGAAGTTGATACTACAAAGGAAAACTAAGGCATTGTCCCTGTCCTAAGGAGGGTCATAATGTAGCTTCAGAAGATAAACACAGCTAATTCCAATACATTGTAATGAACGTTAACCAAAGGTCGTGAGAACAGAGTATCAAGGACAAGTAGGGAGGAATAATTCTGTTCAAAAAGTACTTTGCAGTTTTAACAGAGAAAGGGACGTTCGTCTAGATATAATAAGATATATAATTGCTAAATGAAAAAGGATAAAGAAATCCCAGGCAACAAAGAAAATAAACAGGCATTCAAGCATACGGCATTCTTAGGAGTGGTAAGGAACGGAGTTAATAAAGCTCGTGGGTGTCGAAGAGTCGAGTGGCCTGCAGGGCAGAGGGGGCCGGCCTGTCCAAAGAAGGATTTTATTAATATTTGTTGGCACTGGGAATTATCAGCGTGATTTTATTAAATCATTCTATACCTGAACGATGTATAAGAGTTTTTAAAAGCTTGTTTTGGAAGACGAGTAATCTGCCCCATTAGTTCAGGGAAAAGGTGATAAACGTTAGGATTTCTGAGGTGAGGAGTGTTTATCTACAAAGCCTGGGGCCTGACTGAAGCCTGAATGTGGGAGGGGAGCTTGGTCAATCGAGATCTCGTTGCCAAATCGCTGTGTCCTACACCTGAAGCTAATGTCAACTGTACTTTAAAAAGAGAGACGTGCAAAGGATTCGAACTGAGGCACTTTAGGGCCCCCCCCCCTTCATCTGTTTTCACTTTGAGGACTTTAAATTTGAATTTCATGGCAATATGGAAGTTGATGTTCGGGTCAATTTTCAGAGTTGAAACTAAATATCGATGTGTAGCGTGGTTCTAACACACCCACAGCCCATTCACTTTATGTGATGAGTAAATGTTTGGGGTTGGATGAGGCCCGTAGAAAAGTATATAAAGTTAAGAGGACAAGTACTATGGAACAATAATCCTACACTTTTATAGGCATAACGAACATTGAGGGTGGATAGAAATAAGTCAACATTTAGGAAAGGCAGTAAAAGCAGGATACGTTAAATTGAACGGATGAAAACAATATGGTAAATCTGAGTCCTAATAGATCTGTATTTGGAATATACAGAAGTGTTAACCTCACCAACTAATACTCCCAAATTGCTGAGAAAAGTATTTAATATGTTGTCTACTAAATTTCCTCTTAAGGGAAAAAAATAAAAATTGTCAAAGTTCAGAAAAGCATATGCTAAGAAGTTAAAAAAAAAAAGTCTTAAGGGGATATTGGCACTTTTAGCACAGCTAAAACTCAGCACCTAATATGGGAACAGCCACCTAAAATAGGAAGAGGAGCAGGGAAAAAGGAAGAGGAAGGAAAAGGAAAAAGGAAAGAGGAAAAAAAATCTTTCCAGGGCAAAAATCCAAGTAAGCAAATATCTAGCCAGAGAAAAGAGAAGGAATAGTCATGAGGTAGGAGAACATCGAGAAGAACATAGCAACTGGACTTACAAAGATAATTTGGAAAAGAAGCTCCCCAAAGATCAGACTAGATTAGATCTGAAAAATGCTACTGTCAGTGAAAGTTCTTAGTGACATGTTGATAATAGCCTGAAAGGGTCTGCAGAGGGATTTGGAATCAAAGGCAACGTGACCAGCATGAAACGTCAATTAGTAGGGCGAGGCGTCTTTAGTCCTGATCTACTCCCAGCACCGTCTTAGGGAGAAGGATGGTGCACGTAGAGCTAAAAACCTCTTCATGTGAATCAAAGGCAGTCTCCAGTGGAGCTAGGCTAGGACATTTAGAGCCATTCCTGAGCTACAAGAGTCAACTTGCTGAGCAGTATGTTTTTGGTTTTATGCCTACCACATGACATCAGTTCCCTATGAATCCAGTGCCTAAGAATCAAAAAAATTTTTTTCTTTAGAATAAAAGGACTAACCCATCAACCCCCAACCCCTTTCTGTTTAGGTTTCAAGACCTTTCTTTCTTCCCTTGGAAGCTAAGAAAACTCACTCCCCACATTCCAATTACTTCAAGATATAATGGGATAAAATGAAGAGATAATAGCAAAATAATGCTTTGAAAAACAAAACATGCTCTAGTACTTTGGTTCAATAAATGTTCTTCCAGTCTCATTGGAAGCCAAGAGATAATATCTTTATCAGGATTCCTTTTTTCTTTTGTGAAGGATCACTGGAAACATCTTAGATTAATATTTTTTTATTTTTCTTTTTAAGTAATCTCTATACCCAACGTGGGACTCGAACTTACAACCTGAGATCAAGGCTCCACTGACTGAGCTAGCCAGGTGCCCCTGGAAACATCTTAGATTTAAAAAAAAAAAATGTTCTTTAAAAAATCAACATACTCATGTGCTAAGGAAAATGAACCAGTGAAAAAGGTTCAGGATTTGGTATTCGGTAAGATCATGTGTGAAGTTGTGGAAGAAAGAAGAGAAAAAAGGATGGGATCAGGAAGGCAGTTAGAAGGTTAACTTTGAACAGCAAAAAGAAGTCTCTTTATGCCAGGATAAATAAGGACCAAAAATAACGTAAAGGATTTGATGCCCTTTACCTCTATTTTCTGTTAAGTACATGAAAAGGATATATGTTAAAACCTCAAGAAAATAATTCAATTACTTCTCACTGACACAGGACCTGTTTGGATGTGACGTTTTCCTTTATACATACTGTCACAGAGTCCAAGTGAGGGGATGCCGACACTAAGAAAACCCATTTTTCAAATGGATGACATTTCCTCTGAGTCTGTAGAATTCCAGAGCAATGAATAGCTATGGTATATTAACGAGCTAGTTCAGTCTTTCTTATGAAAGCCTGACCGAGCTCCAGTGCGAGTGGATTTATGCTCCTCATCCATTTCAGTGTCGAGTAGTCCAGCCACAACAAACGGTAATAAAGACCATTTGAGTAGCGATTAAAAGTTCCCTAGGGGCAGAAGTATTTGGTTGCATCTTTAAAGATGATCCATCACCAGGGTGATTCTCCACTAAGAAACCTGCATTTGTATTCAGTAGAGCCCTCTGAATTGGAACCTAACCTCTCTAGACTCCTATGCCACATTGAGAGGGAAAGGGGACTATGCTAATGATCAAAGAATAAATAAAAATACCTATCATGCATGTTACTAGATGTCACCTATAAAATTGGGCTGTAAGTGACTCTCTCCTATACCTGGGCATTATATGAGATGGATATAACTTGAATGTATGTTGATTACCTTGGAACATTATAATTCATACACATCCATGTTGCCTTAGGTTTTTAAAATATTCATAAAAGTGTATCTGTGCATGTTATGTTTCCCCATGAAATATTAGATGCGGCTAAATCACCTCATTGCATAAAAGGGGTGGAGAATAGCTTTTACCATGATGACCCTGCAGGGTGCAAATGTCAGAAAAGATTGCCAAACTTTATATGCATTAGCACCATTTTTGCTAGATACCAGTCCTACCACCTTGATTCTGTAGGATCCAACCGATCCTTTCTTCTGAGCTGCTTTCTGCTGCAAGTAGTAGGAATCCAGTTCAAAATGGGTTAGATCTTTGTATTCAGTAAGATCAATAGCGAAGATTTCTTCACTTGCAGTGTTTCAATTCTTTGCTCTGCTGCTTTTTGATTCTCTTGACTTTGGACTTTCTGTGTATTGGCTTCCTGCTCGGGGTGGTAGCAATTCCAAGCCTTATTTTCCAAAATGTCAATAATTAGAGGGATAAGAAACTTGTCTTTTAGAAAAGAGAATCTATTATAGAATTCTTCTTGAATTTAATTGACCAGCATTGACACTCAGGCCACTTTAATTACCTTAAAAAGAAAAGGATAGACTTTAATTTTCATCAACTAATCGGGGTCTAATTCTGGAGCTGTTAATTTGGGCACTTTTGCTAGAGTCCTACATGAAGGGGTGGATAACTGAATAAAATGTTGTTCCCTCTGGGATAATTTTTTTGTAGAGCACTACAGGAAACAGTGGTACAATTGAACATATCTCCTGCTATCAAGAAGTTTCTAGAGTCTGTTATCCCTGCCCCAATTCCTCCAATCCTACCATGGCATGTAATGTCCCATGTTCCATTACATCACTTCGAGCTTCTCACTGGTCAATAATTCCTTCTTCTCCTTCCCGTCTGTAAATGAAATAGACTTCACTATGTACATCTTCCCAAGTTGAACTCCGCTACTTGCCAACACCACATTATCCTTACATTACCCAGCATACTTTCACACCTTTCTTCACCCCACATTCAACAAATTGATCGTTAAATTGTAACCACTTATCCTGTACAACGATGGAATCTCTCTCTATATTACCAAAAATTGTTGTTGCAGTACAGCAATGGCCCGCTAAATGATCAATGGTAATCTGTGTTGACTCTGATCCCTTAACGAAGGACAAAGTAACAGTACACAGAACACCATTATAAAGGGAAATAAGGGTGGGAAGAATATAGAGAAATTAAAAGAAACAGGGAATGTTCTGTGAAAAAAGTTGGTATATGTTTGGGTATAAAATACGCAATTTCACATTTATGTTTGTAAGTTTGCCTACAAGAAAAAATGGACATTTCCCATGTAAAATAAGTTAAAATAATGGAGGAAAAACACATTTACAATAAAATTTATTCCAAAGTCTTATCATTTTTTAACTGTGAAGTGTTGGAACAGGATCCTTACGATATACGAGGTCATCAGTAAACAACGGTTCTTTTCTTTGGTGGTAGTTTTCTGAACTACAGTCTTGCCCACAACCTCGTTTTTCATCAATTATCCATCGGCAGTGCTCCGCTGGTCACTGCAGTGCCCTGGCCTTTGGTCTTTGTCTGGTGGCAGCTGTGGCTCTGCCCTGGCTTTGTGCCAGCAAGTTGGCCCCACTTCACAGCCCAGGATGGTACATTTGATGGCTCTGAAGAGTCTGATTTCATGAAAAAATCACAGCTGTACAGTTTCTCATCCTGACTCTGTCACTTACAATGGGAGTCCTCATTAAACAACCCTTTCCCATTTCTGTGACCTTTGCTAAAGCTATCCATGTGTCTGGAAAACAGGCATCAAAGTCTTACTTTACTCTCAGGTACAGATTAAATGATATTATGTACTGGGAGGTAAATACTTTGTAAACCATGGTTTGCTGAATAATTGTTTCAGCTTTAAGGCCACTGGAAACACTGGATTAGTGAGGATATTGAGGAATTATTCTTAGTAGAAATACAGGGCTTTAAGTTTCTGCAAGTCTCTGATCACATTTTCATCAACTGATCAATATGTAACTTTGTCTTCTGTGTTTCTGTGATAGCTAATTATAATGTTTTATTAACACTGAACTCACAGCTCACGACACTAACTCATGACTGAATGAAGCTTATCTAGCACATATATTTTCCCCATGAGACACATCACCCCATCCTTGTGCTTGGTAACACGATGCAGCACTTCAACACTATGCTTGAAAGAGACCATTCTAAACAGTGGAATCACAGTAACAGGTGCAAACATGGAAGAAAGGTACCAAATCATGAAAGACACTTGTTTATAGCTTAAGAGCTAAAATAAGACCGATCATCCTGGTTTGACATCAGCTGGGAATGTGTATGCTGGGTGACTCAAGTGTTTTGCAGCTCTGCATATGTCCATGCACTGGGTATTGATTTTGGGGGTTACAAATTTTAGCTTCTGCACTAATTTCAAAGTATGGACTCCATGAACAATGAGGATGGACTCTAATCCTATGCGACGGGCAGGCATAGTTCCTGCATGGGTACCAGGTGTAGGATGGTTATGTTTGCCTTCTCTTGACTTCAGATTCCTGTCTGGAGCCCAATATCAAGTGTACCTTCTTTCTGTTGATGTATCAGCTGGAGTTCTCCAAAGAAACAAGGGCTGTGGGCAGTGTGTGTGTGTGTAGTGATAATGGTGAAATTCCAGTCCAAAAGCTGGCAGGCTTGAGACCATAGAGGAGCCAATATTTCAGTTCGAGTCTGAAGGCCAGGAGAAGACTAATGTCCCAGCCGTTGCAAGGCAGGAGGAATTTCCTTGCCCTTCCCCGTCAAAATATACCCTCACAAATGTACCCAGAATAATTGTCCAAATATTGACCACTGACCATGGTCTAGTGAAATCATAAAAGTAACCACCACTATTGGTGTTTTCTCTTTTTGTGTATATTTCCTGAAAGAATATATATCAGTATATGCATATTATAAAGTTTAAAGCCATCTGTGGTGTCCCCCTGCCATCAAAGCCCAGAACCCTATTTTGGCAATGTTCTCTTCCTTAGATTCTGTAGGTTTCCTAGATACAAGATACAGTTTGGTGCTCTACACTCGTGATCTCATGGTTGTGAGGCTCTGCCACTTCATCCTCTCATAACCAAAGGGTCTGAAAGGCTGAAAAGAGCTAACATTTTATTGGTTGGTCACTACAGGACAGATGTTCTTACAACTATGTCAGTCAATCCTTCTAGCCATAAATGATAGGTATAATTAGTAGCACTATTATAAGGATCAGCCAGAAATGTAGAGAAATTTGGTAACGCAAACTTTTCTTGGAAACTACTCCATTCTGCGGGGCGCCTGGGTGGCTCAGTCGGTTAAATGTCTGCCTTTGGCTCAGGTTGTGATCCCAGAGTCCTGGGATCAAGCCCCAGGTCAGGCTCCCTGCTCGGAGGGGAGTCTGCTTCTCCCTCTGCCTCTTCCCCTGTGTCCTCTCTTTCTCTCTCTCTCTCTCGACTCTGCTCTCTCTCTCAGATAAATAAAATTAAAAAAAAAAAAACGACTCCATCCTGGATTAAACATATTTGCTCTGACTTCAAATCTTGTGTTCATATCTGCTCTGCTGTATTGCCTCTAATGGACCAGCCCTGCTTTCTACTTTTTTTTTTCATTAGGAGATTTTTTTTTTTTTCATTAGGAGAGGGAATGAAACAAATTGAAATATTTGGAATATAGCAAGTGATTAGCTCAGGTATTTATGGAACCTGCAGAGGTACTTAGTTTTCTGGGACATCAGACAAATGGCTTGTGTTTATATAGCTTCTATGGAAAATTCCAAGTCTAGCTGTTGGAATGAAACAAGCATTCTCAGTCCACAAAAATGGTTTTTGTTCCCAATCTGATGCAGTCTGGTGTGATTTTGGTGCCTTTCAAAGAGATGACAAACATGGGGTATAGCTCATGCCAATTTCAACCAAATTATCTCTGCCCTTTTGCAGTTGATCTGTGAAAGTCTAATTTCACTTGAGAAGTCAAGTTTCTTAACTGCAACTTTTTTCCAGTTTTTTAAAACTGAAAAATACACTTGGTTTTCATTTAAATATATGTGCTAGAGTGAGACATTTTATTCGGCTTTAAATCATAAATGACTAAAATTTGAATTTTGAAATACTATAGAAAAATATATCAGCCAAGCAATGTACCATGAAGAAAATAATGGACTTAACAACTGAAAATGTAAGCTATTTAACTTCTCTGTCATTCAAAAGCAGGGGTGGTGAGATGCTGGCAAGAGGTTGAGTGGGCAAGACATGAACAAATCATAATATTGGGAGATCAGGAATTACTATAGGGATGACATGATTTTCAGTGATTTGCATTTGCTTTTGTGTGAATATTACAACTTCCTTCTTATGATCATAAGAACCCTAGTTATGTGATCCCCTACCTAGTTCCCTATAGTCTTCCCCATAGGCTTCCATATGCATACTAGGTCAATCCTAATGAATATTATCTGAACCCTTAACCTTAGGTTTTGCCTCTGGGAATCCTCATGTTTTGTGTTTTCTTTGTATCAGGTGATCTCCAAGCTGAATCACCATTTTGGTTATTCTCATGACATCCTTTGGCATTTAGCCCAAACGGCACATCAGTGAGGGCCTCGCTGATTGGCTCAGATTTTGAAGGAGTTGTTTTATCTGAGAGCTCAGAGCTTATACGTCATTATTTTAGAGTTTAAATACCTTTTTCTATATTCCTGTCATTCTCTCACTAAAATGCCTTTGAAATCAGAGCCACAATCTTCAAGACACTGTGTAGATTTTTTTTTCTTGTTCTTACAACCCATTTATTCAATAGCTACCTGTTGAGAGACTTCTGTGCAAGCATTCTTTCAGGTTCTAAGGGACACAGTAGTGACAAAACCACCATCAAAACTATGGATTTCACATTCAAGTGATTGCAAATGCATACCAATGTAGACAAGTGTTAACAGGAACTAGGAAACTAGAAAAAGAAGCAGGTGCTAACTAAAGGAAGCAAATGATCAGTGTAGATTGGCTTGAGGAACTTTCTGGAATCAGCAACTAGATAAATGACCACCATCCTTCCTTTGTTTTCCCCTGTTCTATCCAGAAAGAGTCTGACTTATTATTGTTGTTATTATTATTATTATTATTATTATTATTATTTTACATTCTTTCTCACGGCTGTGGATTTTTATGTGGCCCTGTAAATAACCACCCACTTGATCCAGAAATTGAATCTCCTGGCTTTTTGCCCATTCTAAGAGAAAGGTCTTTGATTTCACTAGCTTGGTCAACTTTTGACTTATGGTTTATCAGCTATGACTGGGGTTGGTGGCCATGAGTAAATCATATGAAATGGCTGCCACCACTGTAATCTCATAAATTAGAAGATTAAAAAAAAATGAAACTGCAGAAAGCTCTGAATTCTCTTGACCTCAGAGTATTCATATGGCAACAGGTTTTAGGTCAATTCTGATTCCCCTCTGTACCTGATAACGAGGTAAAAACTATTTCCCTTTGGGTTGCTAACTGCTGTAGGCACGTACTTAGCTACTCCTGGTTTTAAAAATTAAAGGCAATATAGGTGACTTTATTTCTGGTTGGAAAATGATTTTGTATGACTTAATGACAGAGATGACAGGGAGTAATTCAACTATAATACGTGAAGTATTTTGAATATATCTATATAAACAATGTAAGGTACAAGATGTGTGTCCATAGGACTTGAGAAATATCATCTAGTCACTTCAAGCTTCCATTGATTTATCTATGAAAACTTCATTATACAGTGCATATTTATTTCACATTTTCTATGTGAAATTTTCCAAGAACTGGGGGAAAAAATACTTTCCTGCTTTCTTGACAGTGTTTTTGTGAAGATCGGGGGGGAAAAAAAAAGCAATGAACAATGAAAATAATTTATAAAGTACCTAAAAAGGGAAGTGATGACTATGAAACAAGATAATGTTTTTAAAAGAATGTTGCAAATTATAAAGCTTGGCTATATCTGCAGTGTATTTGTCAGGCTTGCTGGGAGATTACACAAAAGATCTGGAACAGTATCAGCTAGCCATCTTGTGGAGTCTGAAGGAATTAGAATCAGTTTTCCTGCTGCATTTGTTTTGTGCATGATTTTATAATGTATATCCCGACCTGGGCTTTGTGTCTACAAGATTGATGGTCCTCTTTACTCAGTCGGTCCCTACAGGTCACCATCAATGCTTCCTTGGGGAAAACCTGAGGAACGACAGCCAAAGTTTGAGAGTTTGCCCGCTCCTATAAGAGGTAACAAGATGGCAGGAGCTCACTAGGTGTCCATTGCTGATTTGAAGTCACTGTATTTGTATTCTTCCTTACCTGCTGAATTCATTCTTTTTTTTTTTTTTTAAGATTTTATTCATTTATTTATTTGACAGAGAGAGAGATAGCCAGCGAGAGAGGGAACACAAGCAGGGGGAGTGGGAGAGGAAGAAGCAGGCTCCCAGCGGAGGAGCCTGATGTGGGGCTCGATCCCAGGACCCTGGGATCACACCCCCTGAACCAAAGGCAGATGCTTAATGACTGAGCCACCCAGGTGCCCCTGCTGAATTCATTCTTAGAAATAATACTTGCTCTATGTAGTTCTTAGTCCTGACAAGTAACATCTGGACATTTTTTGCTGAATCATACACAGCATATCATTCCTGAGGATATTTTTCTCATCTAAGAATCTATATTTTTAATCAAATAAAAATAAACTGTTGGATTAAATATTATAGCTTGATTGCCTAGACCGGGAAGCCCATGAAATTGTTTTAAATCTGGATGCCAGTGCTAACTTCTTACAACATATTGCAAATGGCAATTAGAATGTAAACAATAATATGAATTAAGTGAAAATGCTCTTCCCATTAACCAACCTTTTTTCCATTGTTGCTCTATACCCCCACTGCCCTATTGCATACTGGTCTCTGCTTATTCTTTTAGACTCAAGCCAAAAGTCCTGTCCTACTGGACTTCCTCCCTGACTTTTTCTCATTCTGGTTCTGTTCCTTGACTCATTATCTTAGCACTTAGCACAGTTGTTGGCTCATGTAGGTAATTGGTGAATGGGTTGTGTTTACAGTGCTGTGGTAGGTAGTCCAATTCCCTAGCCTCCCAAACACACACACACACACACACACACACACACACACACACTGTCCACAGTTTAATCCTCAGGAACTGTGAAAATGTTCATTGACATGGCAAGGGAGAAATAATACTGCAGATGAAATTAAGTGCTCTCATCACCTGAATAAAGATGGGGGAGATTATTCTTAGTCTCCATATAATCTCAAGTGTCTTCTAAGTGGAAGATGGAGGTGAGAGGGTCAGTGTCAGAATGGTGCAGTGTGAGGAAGGCTTGGCTGGCTGTGCTGCTTTGAAAATGGGAGTGGGCAGGAGCTAAGGAATATAGACAGGCTCTGGAAGCTGCATGAGCAAGGAAGCAGACTGACCTCCAAGCCTACGGAAGGAATGACACCCTCCAGCACCTTGGTTTTTAGCCCAGTGAGGCCCATGTTAGACTTCTGTTCAGCATTATACAACACAAATTTGTAATCTTGAGTTTGTGCTAATTCTCTCTAGCAGCAATAGGAAACTAATATACCATAATATAAATATAAGGGGTTTTGTTTCCTCTGTATATGAATAACTAGGTTTTCTCCTTCTAACAGAGATGAAGTCATGTGCAATGTCTTTCAATATCCAAGGAAGTATGATCTAGTGAAAATACAGTGAATTTAGAAATTAGATGGCTCTGGAATCCTAGCCCAACATAAGACATTTGTGACGTTGGGCAAATACTAATCTACTAAATAGTTTTGTTTCATAGAGATGATCTACGTTTCACAGGGGTGTTGTGAAGATTAAAACGAATAGGTGTCCATCATCTGCTATGTGCCACAGTATACAGTCGGAGTAAAATAAATGTACCACAGTGGAGATGATCATTTTGTGTAGCGAATGCCGTAAGGCGCAAGCACTAAAAGAGTAGCTAGAGTTCTGATGCGGTTTCTGGAGGACGTCAGCACTGACCTTGGCCTTGCATGAAGGGAAAGGTTCACCTCTGCGAATCCGGGGGAAGGCAGGGCACTCCAGCCTGTATCAAACCTGTGTTCAGTAGAAGGCAGTGGGGGGGCTGCCCGGCAGAGTTGCATGTAGCCCCTGCGTCAAGTGTTAACAGGTGCTGGTTCTGGAGCCGGGCTGCTTTGAGTCCAGGCCATGGCAGCTTAGGTTCACTGTTTAAACCCCTCCTGCCTTTGTTTGCTCAACTGTAAAAGGAAAGGTAGCACTGGGAATTTATTGTGTAAATATGTCCAAAACATATATACAAGCTTGATAAAATAATAGCTATTGTTCGTGTTATGTATAGCATATATGTGGGGATGTGAATGTGAGGAAGGTGTTCCAAGATGCTTTGCAGCCAAGCTAACTGGAGCAGAAGCCTCTTTAAACCTATAGGAAAACATTTCCGATGGAGGACTTTCAGTACTCTAAGGGGAGTGGGCAAGCAAGTTCAATGAGAGTTCAAGTTCAGTGAGAATAAAAATTATATCTTGTTGTTGCAGTTCACCGATTTATCTCTAAACCCCACACAATGTCTTGTCCATAAAAGTACTCTTTAAATATCTACTGATGGACTGTACTTGTCTAAAGTCCAGACTGTAACATCCGGTCATTTATCAGTCCTATTTGTGTATAAACTAGAACGTAATGAGCCTGAGTGAACCATTTGAGATCTTCCAAATCAAGCTATAAGCCGTAGCCTAAATTACCCAGGGACAAGCATCAGTACTGCTCCACTGCCTGCCTGTGTGGCTTAGGGTGAGTCCTTCCAGCTCACGGGGTCTCAGATTCTACTTTATGAAGTGAGAAATCTGAGTTCTGTTCTATTTTGATTTTATAAAATAACATCCTCATGAAACTCTAGTTCAGATCCTATCTCTGTGTCTCATCTGTGTGATCTGCCCATCATATTTGGGAGTGTAACTGAACCCTGGAGCGGAAGTGGATACTGACCCATAGTCAGTGTTGGGTAAGTCCCTTCCTTATTTCTCAGCCCTCGCTTATGGAGGGCAGCGCCGGGACATTGCCAACAGGTACAAAGTGTTCCATGTAGTCCTGGGCTGAAGAGGAAGAGGTTTCATTGAATTGATTCCCTGGCTTGTCTCTTCAGGACTCTTATTATTTAAAAGGAATTGTCTTGTTTCTGAAACTGGCATTTTACAAATAAACTCCGTCATCTTAGTGCCACACAGAGCTTTATATCACCACTCATACATCATTTTTCTTAGGGAATGATATCAGTATCAAGGTGTATGGTAAGAGAATATAAATCTTTCTTCCAGTAGGCTGAATAAGAATTTAAAAAAGAGTAATGATTCTATGAGATTGTTGCATAAGAAAAATGAGGCTGGATTATTTAGGCAGTGTTGATTAGAAAGTAGAAAACAATCATTTGCTGCAGTTCCTGATTTATGGTACCCTCTTAGTGCCTACATTGGGGTTATTTGCTCCAGAAGGAAACTGTAGACCAATTTATAATTCATAATATTTAGAAATATGCATATGAGAAGTAGCTAGTAGTAATAGGGGAATAGGAAACTAGATATTCCACGGCTTTCTCTACTGTTTTCAGGATGTTGCTAGTACTCTTTTTATTATCATAAGTGTGATTTTAATGCTTATCAATGCCTCTTTTTCATAATGGGTATATAAGATACCATAGGTATAATAAAAAGAATTAGGGAAAGTGGATTTGAGACCAGCTGTTCCAGTCTCTGGCAATGAAATGCATTCCCTTAATTTCATGAACTTCACTTTTCACATCAATAAAATGTGCCTAATATACTTATATACAAAAGCACTTTAAAATTATAATGTCCTACCACAATTATTAGCATGGGAATGTTGGTTTAATACTGCTATAGTTTAGTCCTTTTCAAACATGAAAAATATGGGCATTTATTGTGATCTCCAAAGAGTGGGATGTTTTCAAGCATGAACTATAGGTATTGACCTGGATGGTTGGTTGATTTTTTTTTTTTTTTTTTTTTTTTTTTTTTTTTTGCAGGTTTTCTGGTAACTCTGTCTCCTGTTGCCTGTATAGTGGTTCATTTTGGTCCAGCACAATATTAGGTTTGATATATCGTTCAGAATCTTCTAAGCCAGATTATCTAAAGTTTCAGAAAAATTAAATCTGTTAAAAGAAGCTATCACATTAGAGAGGATACCACCTCTACCACGTAACCTGGGCATGACCACAAAAGTGCTATCTTTGTGAAGGCTCACAACATTACAAGTCAGTAAGTTTTCTTCCCAAATTTGTTATTTAGATTTTGCTTTTATATCTCCATAGACCTTTGTCCTAAAAGTTCATAGGACTTTAAACCTGAATTTGTTCAGCCTCGTTAACTCTGAATGACTCTGTGATGCTTTGCTGTGTCCTCCCACCATTCCCTTACTGATGAGGTGTAAGCACGAATTCCAGGAGAAAGGCAATTACCGCCACCGTCTTACGGTCACTCTGTTGGTGAGCCATCTCTGGGTTAGAAAGGCAGAACAGAGTATTAGTCACGTAAAGATGGACAGTGACAAGCTTAAGGAGGTTTAATCTCCGCCTCCTTGGGGTGGGAACTGTCCAAGAGGGGTCCATTTTACTGTGCATCTGTCTGTGAATATTTTCATGGAAACGATCATTTTTGGTTCACCCAGTTAGGAATCTGGTTGTCGTCGTTTTTCTGATGTATTGCCTGCGTAGGACAGCCACTGACAGTAGACTTCGAAATCCTAAAACCTAAGAGGCAGCACTCTCCTACCCCCACGTTTGGAGAGAATTCGGTCTTTGTTAAATTTTCCCTAGAAGATGCTGCTTAAGATTGCACGTGTATGTGTGTGCATACCCAGACACACACGCCTGTTCATGTGTGGATGGCAGGAATCGGTTTGTATATTTAATCTAATTTAAAATGCACAACCTGGCATGGTAAGGGTTATAATCCCTATATAATTTTTCATAAAGTAATACATGAAAGAAGTAGAATCAGCACCCATAGCCTTCTGATTCCAAATATGTAGGTGTGTCCTTAAAAAATAAAATGATTGCAACATACTAGGAATACAAATCTAGTCGAGTCTACTAGGTGATGCTTTCCTTCAGTCTGTGCTATTGACAAAAAACCTCCAACAGATGTTTGTAACAGGAAATGCACAGGAAGCTAACACTGCTTTCATTAATGAAGTATAGGCTCTCACAGGCCCTCCCTTATCCCTTGCTTTATTTAGTGCCTGCAAGATTGATCAGCTACATAGATCATTTCTAGTTTGGGAGTCCGGTATCCCTGACTCTTGTATCAGTACCTTTTATACTAATGTAATACCAGTTTGAATTTTGGGGTTGACAACAAAAAATATGTTTCCTTAGAAGTGATTTATCTAATGTCCTGGCACAAATTTTTGAAGCTCATCTTCTCCATAGTGAATATCTTCACACCTTTTCTGAAAATCACTTGACTGTAATGTAAAGGTTTATTTCTGGATTCTAAATTCTATGCTATTGATCAACATGCTTATTTTTATGCCAGTAACACACTGTTATTTCTGCTTCGTGGGTAAGTTTGAAATCACGTAGTAGAAGTCTTCCTGCTCTGTTTTTCCTTTTCAAAATAGTTTTGGATATTTAAGGGCCTTTGCATTTGCATATAAAATTTGAATGAGTTAATGAATTTCAACAAAAATATATGTTGTGGTGGGGGGTGGGCACGCACCTGGGTGACTCAGCTGGTTGAGTGACCGACTCTTGATTTCAGCTCAGGTCGTGACCTCAGATATGCAAGATAGAGCCCCCATCCCCACCCCCATGTCGGCTCTCCACTTAGCTTGGAGTCTGCTAGCTTCTCTCTCTCCCTCTGCCCTTTCCCCTGCTCATGTCAGTGAGTGGATGTTCCTTCGCATTCTCTCTGTCTCTCATCTTAAAAAAAAAAAAAAATGCTGGAATTTTGACAGACGTTACATCGATTCTATGGATCAGTTTGGGGGTGAATTGCCATCTTATCAATATTAAGTTTTCCAATCCATAAAAATGGAATGGCTTTCCATTTATTTGGAAACTACTTTATCTTGGCATTATTTTTTGTAGTTTTCATTGGACAGATCTTGAAATTTTTAAACCTATTCCTGTTCTATTTCTGATATTATGCACTATTTTCTTAATTTCATATTGAATTATCTGTTGCTGGTATATAGACATGCCATCGATTCTTTACATTGATCTGATACCTGGCAACTTTGCTACATCACTTTCTTACTTCTAGTAGTTTTCATGTGGATTCTCAAGGATTTTCTACCAGATTACATTCTCTGAGAATGGCAGTTTTGCTTTCATTCCTAGTAGGAGGACTGTTTTTTTTTTTTTTTTTTCTGATTAATTGATGTGCCTTATTATACTGTCTAGACCATACAGCACAATATTTAGTGGAAGTTAAGAGTGAGGAGGACGCGTTGCAGGAGGTCATTGATATGACATGACCACAAGTTGACCCACAAGCTGGTCGTGAGCCATTGGACGTGCTTTACCCCTCTCCCGTCATTGGAATATGCATTCAGCATACTATTCCTATACCAGCAACCATTTCAAAGATGCATTCTTGAGAGCGTAAGGTGTTGAGACCATCTGGATGGTATGTGACTGAACACAGCGAAGACCTCTATATAAATTTCTAAGACTCTTGCAGGTGGTTGAGGAAACCTATTTGTCTTGCAGTCACCTATTTACCTGGCATATTAAAACTGCCACACGCCAATCTGGAGTGGCTTGCCTCTTTCTCTGTCTCTCTTTGCCCTCCGTGTATGGGGGCCGATTTTAGACTTCACCTAAGGGACTCCTGAGGTTTTGAACGAACAGGACATCCTTGGCTTATTGCTGATCTTAGGAGGAAAGCATTTACTATTCAGTTGTGAGCTATGGGTTTGGAGAAGATGCTCTTTGCTAGTGGAGGAAGTCCCTGCTCTTCTTTAATGAGAGGGTTTTTTGTTTTCTGTTTTTGTTTTTTGTTTGTTTTATTATGAAAAGGTGTTAGCTTTTGTTCTTATCCTGAACTGGTGTTGAATTTTTTTCTTCCTGTTTCAGATGAGATGACCATGTGGTTTCTGTCCTTTATTTGTTTAAAACTATTAAACCAATCTTTCCTGCAATAAACCCATGGTCATGATGTTTCTTTATAAATGTTGCTGGATTCACTTTGCTATTTTGCTAAGGATTTTTGCATCTGGTTTTGTTTTCTAGTATTTTTGTCTAGCTTTGTTGTCAATACTAACATTTTAGAATAAGTTGAGAAGTGTTCTCCCCTTATCTATTTTCTGAAAGGATTTGTGAAGGGTAATTATTTCTTTTAAAAATACTTGATAGAATTCACAATGAAGCTATCTGGTCCTAGGTTTTTCGTTTTTGAGAAGTTTTCAATTACCATTTGAATTTTTTTATAGGCTTATTCATGTTAAAAAATACTAAGTATCAATAGTTTATAATTGCCTCGATGTGTCTATTTTATGTAACTTGTCCAATTACTTGACAAAGTTTATAACATCCCCTGAATTTACATAGAATAAATAGAGATTTCTCCTGTTTTGATTTTGGCTATTTATGCTTTTTCTCATTATTTCTTGGCCAGTCTATCTAAAGGTTTGGTACTTTCTTTGATCTTTTCAAAGAACCAATTTATTTCATTGGTTTTGGCTATCATCTTCATTTCAGTTTCTGCTTTTATTTTATTTTATTTTATTTTATTTTATTTGCATCATTGTTTTAATTTGTCCACTTTAAGTTAGTTTCTAAAACTATAAACTTTTGATATGGTACTTTCTTTATGTAGCTTTAATTGCATCCGTAATTTTTTCATTTAAATTCAATTAACATATAGTGTATTAGTTTCAGAAGTAGAGTTCAGTGATTCATCAGTTATATAACACCCAGTGCTCATTACATCACATGCCCTCCTTAATGTCTATCACCCAGTTACTCCATCCCCCCACCCCCGCCCCTCCACGTTGTTTAATATTTGGGAGATTTTATAGAATTTGTTACTGATTTGTAATTCAGTTGTGGACTTTAACATAATAGATTTAGAAGTGTGTTGTTTAGTCTTCAGGAGATTTGGAGATTTTCCTGTTTGTTACTGACTTCTAGTTTAATTATATTGTGGCTAGAGAAACAGTATTGCATGAAATCAGATCCTTCAAATTTGTTAATTTCTTTTAGGATACAAGATATGGTCTCTCATGGTGAATAGTTTACATTTTTTTCTGACAGTGTTGTATTGTTCAGTAGTGTGTTCTATAAATATCAACCACCAACTGGATTAATGGCTGTTGTTCAGTTTCAAATTCTTGCTGATGTTGTCTGCTAGCTCAGTCTATCACAGAGAGGAATGTTGATTTTTTTCCAATTACAATTGTGGATATATGTGTTTCTCCTTTCTGTTCCCCTGATTTTTGAATTTAAAAAGAGCGCTTCAAGGTGCATATACCTTTTTGATTGTTGTCTTTCTGGTGAATTGATTTTTTTCTCATTATGTAACATCCCCCTTTGTTCCCATTAATTTTCTTACATTGTTTTGAGTTTCTTACAGACAGCATAGCATTGGGTTATTTAATCCCTTACTCAAATGCAGTCTTTTCATTAATGTTTTAAGACAGATTGTATTTGATATGCTTAGTAAGATGTTGAGATTTAAATCTACTTTTCTTTAAATTATTTGCTTTTGTTTTCTGTGGTTCTTTCTCCCTTTTCCCTTTCCCGAATTCAGTTTGGGTTGCTTAAACATTTTAAAAAGCATTTCGTTGTAACTTTACTATTTTGTTTGTATTAGTAGCTCTAGGGATTAAAATATACAAACTCAGGGCACATGAGTGGCTCAATCCGTTAAGTGTCCCACTCTTAATTTTGGCTCAGGCCTGATCTCAGTGTCCTGAGATTGAGTCCAACATCAGGCTCCATGCTTAGCAGGGAGTCTGCTTGAGATTCTCTCTCTCCCTCTACTCCTCCCCTTCCTGCATGCATTCTCCAATAAATAAATCTTTAACAAAATAAAATATACAAACTTCTTATAGTCTTCCAAGAATCCTTATACTGCTATTTCAATGGAATAATTCTCCTAGAAAGAACAGTTGATTTGCTCCAAATATAATTTATAGTCAATTTGTCTATAAATTGCTTTATAATCAACTTTTCTATAAAAATCGATGGTGTTTTTACTAAAATTCTTCAAAACTTTTACATTTAGGAAAACTAACATGTTTTTGATTTTTTTTTTCCATTTAGAATATGATATATTCTGACATTTGTCCAAGACCACTACTACAATACATTCTTTCAAAAATGTTTTATAGGTTTTGGTTTTTTGAATTATGTCTTTTGTTTATTTCTTGGCTTAAGGTTATTGTTAAATGTCTATTTAGGTATTTACTTTTAGCCTATGTTAAGTGGGTTATTTTCTTCCACTGTGTTTTCTAAGTAGTTTTTAGATGTTCCTCATGTTCTATTTTACTAGATCTCCTTATTGTTTGCCATAGACTTTCTAATTCTGTTAAGTTTTCATGGTACACTCATGTACATTGGTACAATTTACAAGTAGAGGTAACTATACTTCTAATTCTTATACCTCCTGTCTCTTGTCAAATGGCTATTCTCTCCATTGTAATGTTCAGTAGTTGGGGAGATGGTGACCATCTCCAAAGGCAAATGAGTTTAGAAGCCGTGGAAAGGCTGTGGGCATTTCAGTTAGAACTGGCGTTTGGTAGAGGCCTACCTCTAAGCCTACCTATCTCTGTGTCTGCATTGAGGAAAGACTTAAATGTTCTGAACACGAATTGTTAAATTTTTTCAAGTTTTTTCAGCATTTGTTGAGCTTGTTTTATGATTTTTTTAAACCTCCTTATGACTGAGGATATTAACCTGTTTGATATTGAAACAGCTTAGCTGGAAAAAGCACTTGATTATGAAAAATAAATATTTTGATATCAATAATCTGCTTTGCATTCTGTTATTTCAATAACGTACAGGTAGTCCTTATCTTACACAGCATCTTTGAAATTTCTGCTACCCAAAGAGTATGCAAAAGTGCTTGTTTGGGTTAACATGGTACCTGCCAAGCAGGAATTGCCTGCATTAAATCTGTATTAATATTCATAATAGAAAATAGCCTCATTGGTTTTTGTATATTCTTTGCATGATTTTGGAAACAGTCTTATTCTTCATGAGAATCTTTCATTCTGGTTTTGCTTAATTTTTTTTAATGGTTTGCAGTTATTTAAATTAATTTGGATTATTTTATCACTAGAGATTTGGTAAAAATCCATCTGGACCAAATACTTTTTTTATAGATTGCTTTCTTCTGGTGAGGTAAAAAACTTGTCAGTGGAATTTTTTCAGTGAACCAGATTTTTAATATGTAAGTTCTCCTCGTTTTGTGTTTTCCAACTCCTTAATTTCAGCTTTTTAAAATTACAGTACTCTAAATGTATTTTCTCTTTTGATTTTCTTCAATTTTTATCAGCTTTATTGTAAGAATACAGTATGTATTACATGTACAAAATATGTGTTAATCTGCCCTTATCAGTAAGGCTTCTGGTCAACAGGAGGCTACTAGGTTTCTTTGGAGGAGTCAGAATGTTTGTATGGATTTTCAGCTGCATGGAGCATTAGCACTCCTAACGCCCCCTCCCCCCCGCCATTGTTCAAGAGCTGCCTGTTTTTACTCAAGACTACATCTTTATGCTGGAGTCTCCCTGGTTCTTTTGCTATCTGAAGCTTGCTCTCTTCTAGATGTGGCTCTGTGTGTCTATGTCTCCCTAATACTTGGTTTGGCTAAATTTCTTTCATTAAAACCTAAAAATCAAAGTTTTCACAAAATAGCTAACCTCCTTAATATATGATGGCATGTAGATTTTTGTTGAGGGAGAGTCTACTAGCATGGAAATTTTTGCCTATATATCCCAGTGCATATATACCTTCACTTTGCTTTCTACTTGGAGCATGCCTTACTTCTGAGCATTTTCAGCACTTCCACTTAACGTCACTCACTCATTCCACCTTTCCTCCCTTTTAGCCTTTCTGTGCAGAGGTTGGCTAAGTGTCCTATACAATTGCAGTCAGCTAAAGCTTGTGGATACTTGGACACTATACAGGCGATTACTTTTTCTGGTTGATCGCTGCTGGTATTCTTTTGTTCCCCTCTCTCTATCAAAGATTGGTTGTTTCCATTGTGAATTCTTGGAGGAAGATTTTATATGAAATATACTTTACAGTCTTCAGCTACAAGTCCAATTCCCTTTGATCCTATAAATCTTGCTTCCATGTTTGTATTGAGTGTATCTCCTCTATGGTTTGATTTATGCTCCTAAGAAATAGCATTTTTATCAGTGCCTATCAGAGAAGGAAGCATTCTTGATCTACACGAGTTTTTTCAAGTTAGGTGTGTCTTTTTCATATTTCAATTCTGAGGTGGTAACTTAATTTAATAAATACTATAAAGAGGTCTTAAAATATCCTTAATCACACAAGGAGAAAGTGACACACCATGAAAATGATTGCATGTTTCCTCATTCTTATATTGGGATACGTATTTTTGAGGAGTAAAAGATGGGCAGGAGATGAGAAGTCAAAATATGAAAGTTTCTCCTTTTGCAGTTTTAGTACGGAAAAGTCAATCTAGATGAGTAAGAGACAAGGCAAAGTCAACAGTAATTGGGAGGATAATACATGAGAGATCAACACTCAAAGAGCTAGTAAATCACAAATTAACTTAGCCAAATTTCCTAATGTTTTAATAATAAACTGATGCACTATCAAATCAAATCATATTAAGACCATTTCATTAAAACTGAAATGTGTGCAAGTAGTAACAATGAATAATTTATGACTTGGGGAGAATTGTATTTTGCGTATCTCTAGAAAACACTTTATCTGCAATCCAATTACCTTAGACAAATAAATTCGAATTAAAGTTGGATCTGGAGTCAGCTAATTATTGAATTTACTTTTCAAAAATTTTCCGTTAAGAATTCAAATTAAAATATCTTTTGTGTCAATGTGAATTAACACATCAGCTAAATTTTACTTCGACGTTGGGATAGCTCATTGAACTTTTCTATAATTTAAACAATTTCTTTACCTTTTCTCAGATTACTAAAAATCATGAGGACTTCTTTATGAGCACTGTTTTTTGCCAGGCAAAGGATTACATATATATCTTTTATTTCACAAAATAAACTTGTAAGAAGATATTAAGCTCCTTTTACATATGGTCAACGAGATTAGATGCATTTTCTTAGATTAGAGAGCAGATGAATGGCATTGGTGATGTCCAGGCCAGATCCAATTCTACCCTCCATGATCTTGTTCTATATTGATGAACCTTAATATAAATAAGGGTTAGCAATTAGGCAGAAATTTGCAGTGCATGAAGGAGGCTGAAAAACATTTAAATGGGGTGAGAATGATCATCTGGATTCTCACTTGCAGAACCTCTGCAAGCCTAGAATGCTGTCATCCACATACACTTCTAGATTTAATAAACCTGAGATGTTAAATTTGCAATAAATTGTTCATAAATAGGTCTCTTTGGGATAATAAAAGGTACAGAGAGACAGTAGTAGGTATACAAAAAATACTCCTAACAGTGTTGCTGTTTCAAACTCAGTCCCTTTTGAATAGTAAATGACAATAATGACCTCCTGTGTGAAAACAAGAGCTAAGAGTCTCACTACTTCAAGTGCCCGAACTCTATCATGTTTCTCTCTTCCCGTGATTTCCAGGGCACCTGAGATAAGGTTTAGATTTTTCATACCTCAAAAAAATAAAAAAGTCTTCAATATAAATACCACTTAAGATGCAAATCGAGAACCGGATTTCTTAAAGGAAGCTTCAATATTGGTTATCTTCATTTTATAACTCCCATTCACTTTTTAACCAATTGCAGTTTGATATCCATATTTGTTATTTTCACCAAGTTGCCAGTGGTTCATTATTCATTTCACCTGACAATCCATTTTGCAACCCTGGAATCTCCTTTCTCTCTCTTTTTTTTTTTCCACCATAACTCCCCTAGAACGCTAGTTCTATACCAAGATACCAAGGAATTTAGTTGCAATAACTTGGTCATTTATTTGATGTGTTATATGAGGTAAACGAAATTTTATAAAGTAGCAAGGAATTGTTTGCTTAAAGACATTTCTTTTTACATTCTTCCAAAACACTGAGACCTAATTCATTTGCCCTTCTACTCTTTTGCTAATGAAGGCCCTGTTGATATGTAGCTTACAGGCTACTCTCTGTCCTTTAGTTGACCTGAAGTATTAGGGAGAAAAAAAATCTACAAATCTTAGGCAAGTCAGGATATAAAATTGTTCCTAAAGTAATAGGACAATTGTGGTAAAATAAGAGTCTGTATTTTATATCAAGGCAAGGCTGTTAAAGTAAACTGCAGGTACAGATGAGGTGGGTATCTGGGAACTCAAGTAGTGGATCAGAGATGAATTCTAATAAACTATATTCTAATATACTATATTTATAAGCATGTTGTAATTTAATATTTTTATATCAAACTACATGTACTAAAATAATTTTCTGAAATATTTTAGTTGAAGATGTATGTAATTTCTAATTGGAATTCCTACTGTCCTAATATTACTGACTTGTTTTAATTATGGGCAAATAAAAAGTAGCATTATGGTTTGATTATTAATGACAAAAGAAAATCTATCAAGTGACTTAATGTTTTTTTTTTAATTGTCCCCCTCTTTTTGGAAACTTATGTAACATACTTTTCTTCACCTTTGCAATTCATATCAATATGGAGATCTTTGTGCATATTATTTTCCATATACTGTTTCTTTAGATTTGATTCCCAGTAGAGGAATTACTGGATCAAAAAAGAATAGCAGTTTGAAGGCTCTTTAGATTACCAAAGTACTATGCAAAATTATCATGTGAGTTAACAATCCTACTTGCCTCTCAATAAGGCAGCAAAAAGTGCAACATGCCCATCATGTCCCACTTACTCACTTTGCAGTTCAACCATTTTTAGTGGCTGTCATCATCTGAACAGCAAGGAGAAATGAACTTGTACACCTTGGGGTCTTCCTAAAGAACCAAAATGTTTCTGGATATTTTTAGGTGTAAAAACATTAGTAAATGGTTATCCAGTAAATAAGATGCTGTGCGTGACTTTGGGATAAACTCAGAGGATTTGGTGAAATGTGCATTAGGTCATAACGGAAGAAGTGGCAAGTTCATCATAGATCTGGTGCCCATGAATGGGTTGCCAGCAAGAGACATTTCATGCCTTCAGCCTGCCCATTAACTCTAGCTACTCTCTCATCATTCCATTTCTCTTTTGTCAGCATAGTTTGAAATCTTATAATAGTTGAATCTAACATTACCAAGAAATCTGGAAGCAATTCACGTAGCTGGTAGTTGCCAATATAGTCCCATTTGCTTCTCTGGTGTAACATTTAAATAAATGAAACCGATAATTTTGCTCGCTTACAAAGTACATTTTGTTTTTATTCATTTTCATACATTTTTTATTGAAGCATAGCATGGATATGGAAAAATTCACAACTGTGTCAGAACACAGAATGTTATGATCCAGAACCCCCCAACCCCATCCATGATGCTTTGAAACCCTTAACCCCAATCCCAGGGATGACCATGTTCTTACCTCAAACCATAGATAAACATTGCCTATCTTTAATATGTATGACTGGAATCCTAGAACATGCCTTGTGCCCGTGGTTTCTTTCACTCAGATGCAGGTTTATGAGTTTTTTTGCAAGTTTATGTGCATATTGTGCTTTCTTCATTTTCATTGCAGTGGAGTATAAATATACCATAATTCATGTATTCCTTGCGTATGCATTTGTTGAGCGTTAATTTTTAAAATGTCTTTTGGTGGAGGTATGTACACATTGTTTGGAATGAGTGTAAATACTGAGTCATGGGGTATGAATGTATCATGGTTTCCAACAGTGTCCCAAAGTGATTTTATAAATTGAAACATCCAGTAGATTATTTTTTATGTGATAAAATATATACAACACAAAACTTGATTTTCAACTGCTTCTATGCCTACAAATCAGTGGCATTAATTACAATCACAATGTTGGGCAGATACTATCCGTTTCCAAACCTTTCCATCACCTGAACACACACTCTGTACCCATTAAGCTGTAACGCTCCATTCTTCCCTCCCTCCAGCCTCTGGTATTGGTTATACTTTCCATCTCCATGAATTTGCCTATTTGAGATAATTTCAGATAAGTGGAATCATACCATATTTTCCATTTTGTGCCTGGCTCATATCACTTAGCATAATGTTTTCAAGTGTCAATCATGTTGTGGCATCTATTAGAACTTCGTTCTTTTTCAGGGCTGAATATTTCATTGTGTGTGTATACCACATTGGTTTATACATTCTTCTGTTGATGGACACTGGGTTGTTTCCACCTTTTGGCTGTTATAATGTTGCAGTGAGCATTGATATACAACTATCTGATTCTCTGTTCTGACATTCTCTGGAGTATATACCTAGGCATGGAATTAATGAGTTGTATGGTAATTTTATGTTGAGCTCTTTGAGGAATCACTAAACTATTTCCACAGAAGTGGCACTATTTTACATTCCCATTAGCAAGACATAAAAGTTTTAATTTTTTCACATCCTGGCCAATACTTGTTATTTTCCATTTTACTATTCTTTTTTTCCCCATTTATTATTATTTTTAAGATTTAAGAGTGAGTGTGTGCAAGCGGGGGAAGGGCAAAGTGTGAGGAAAAGAGAATTCCAAGCCAATTCCACACTGAGCATGTAGCGCTATGTGGGGGCTGGATCTCAGGATGCTGAGATCAGGACCTGAGCCAAAATCAAGTGTTGGTTGCTTAACTGATGGAACCACCCAGGTGCCCCAGCCATTTTACTATTTTTTATTTTATTTTATTTGTTAGAGCATGTGTGTGCATGGGGGGGAGGCATGGAGGAAGGGGAAAGGAAGAAGCAGGCTTTCCACTGAGCAGGGAGCCTAATGCAACTTTATCCCAAGATTCTGGGATCATGACTTGAGCCAAAAGCAGATGCTTAACCAACTGAACCACCCAGGCTCCCTCTCTTGTATTTCTAAATTAACTTTAGAAACATTATGCCAATTTCAACAGAAAATCATACCAGATTTAAAAAAAAATTGAATCAAATTTGTCATTTTTATAATCTTAAGTATTTTTTAACCAATCAAATTGAATATGATGAATTTGTACATGTTTGTACATACATGGGAATGTGTGTGTATATATATATATAAATAATGTAATTAGAGATTAATATAGATTAATATATTAATCTCTAATTACATTAACATTTTACAGTTTTTAGTGTCAAGGTTTTAAATACTTTTTGGTTACTTGACATTACTATTATGAAAACCATTTTGAAGTTCCATTTTTAAATTTTTTACTAATATCTATGTGTAAAGTTGCCTTTTTTTTTTTTTTTTAATTTTATACAGCTAGAATGCTAAATTCGCTTAGTAATTTCTGGAGTTTGCCAGGGGATGCTTTTGTTTTTCTCTATATATAATCAGGTAATCTATGAATAATGACAGTTTTATTTCTTTCTCTTCAATTTTATGCTTTTCATTTCTTTTTGCTCTAGTACACTGGCTAGGACTTCTTGTAAAATAATACAAGTGGTGAGAGCAGGGATGCTTATGACATTTATCATTTCGAAGGGAGTACTTCTGATAACTCACCAAAATATAAAATTTACAGTAGGTTTTTGTTTAATACTGTTTCATAAATTTCCATTTACTTCTATATTGCTTTGAAGCTATTAATGGTAATTCTATCAAATACTTTTTTGAATATATCTAATATGTTTTTCTTTAATATATGATGAATTATATTGATTCAAAAATGTTAAACCACTCCAGAATTTTGGGAATAAATTCCTATTGACTACCACTTTGTTTCTTAAAAAGAATTAGAAAATGCTCTTATGTTTTCTAGAATTTTTTTTATATTGGTGCTGTCTCTTAACATTTAGGATAATTCACTGGGGTACATCATGTGTGCATAAAATTTGCATGCTTTAGGGTATTAATGAGTTTATTTTACATAGGACTATTTAGGTTTTCTATTTTCTTATGTCGGTTTTTATGTAAGTTTTCATTTTCAAGAAATATGTATATTTCATATGGAAGTCAAATTTACTGGCCTAAAGATCTCATAATCTTTAATATCTGTAAGATCTATATTGATGATCCATTTTTTTCATTCCTGATATTGGAATTTATTTTTGTTGTAGGGTTTTACTTTTTCTTGTGAAAAATTTCAAACACTAGAAAAAGAGAAATAGTGAATCTTCATAAAGCCAAAACCCAGCTACAGCAATTACCAAGTCATGATAAATAGTGTTTATCAGTATTCTTACCTACTGACACCACAAGGCCTATATTATTTTGGTTTAAATCATTATGACTTCCTCTATAAACATGTTTATGTGTATCTCTAAAAGCTGTGAATTCTTATTAAATCTAACCAAAGGATTACTTTATTGATAAACAAAAATGAACGGTAATTTTTAAATTTGAAATCCATCCACTTGTTCATTTTCTCAGATGTAGTAAACATTTTTATAGTTTCTTCAAATCAGAATCCAAAAAAAGGTCTGTACATAAAAATTGGAAACTTTGGTATGACTCTTACAGGTCTCTAATCTAAATGAGTTGTTCTCACATCTTAATGTGCATCACCACTGAGCTAAAGGTTTCACTCTCTCCTTTCTACTTTTCTCTATCCCTTAATGTATCTGACAAAACTCTTCCCCCATCTTGATGGATGAGTAAATCTCTATGGCTGTTAGTAGAATTGACCTATCCCCATATTAAATACATTCTAGTCCTCTCTTATCTCCATCAGTAAAATGTAGTTCTGTGGCATGTAATGTAGATTGGGTTGTTTGTTTCCCCTTGATATACATCCACAGATGCATCTATCTTATTATATCTGAGTCCTTGAGGGGCAACATGCAACTTGCTTTGTGTGGACCTCCAATCTCTGCCAGAGCCAAATGTAGGGGATAGTTATGTACTAGGTAAGGCCATATGTAAGGAATACTTAAGTGTGATAGTGGAACCAACTCGCTTTCCATGTTTTATGTGTTTGTATGCCACTGACTTGACCATTAACTTTTTGTGTATGCCCTTACCTCCTCTCTTCCTCACTCTAACATCCAGGAAATTGCCAAGCCCTATCAATATAATTTTTAAAGTTTTTATTAATTTTTTGAAACATTTATTAAGGACCTTGCAAAATCATCCATTTTTTTCCAACTCCATTGCCATTCTTTCATTTAAAAAAAAAATGTATCTCTCTGTGATTTTAAATTTAACTTACAAGACATTTACCAATTTTCCTAATCTTTCCAAGAATCCTTTGTCTTATGAATTTTCTCTGTCACTATGGGAGTCAGTTGCATTGGGAATATTGACTGAATCTTTTGGTATTTATATCTAGCTAGCTATATATATATGTATATTCTTATGACTTACTGTCATAGGCTGGATGTTTGTATTCTCCCTAAAGTTTATGTGTTAAAATCCTAACCCCCCAGTGTGATGGTATTAAGCAGGAAACTTTGGGAGGTAATTAGGTCTGGGGGGTGGAGCCCTCATGAAGGGATTAGTGCCCTTATAAAAGAGACCCTGGGAGCCTCCTCTCCCCTTCCCTCATGTGAGGATGAGAAAAGACCTCTGCAACCCAAACAAGGATCTTCGCCAACATTCTATGATGGTGGCACCCTGATTCTTGATTTCCAGCCCCCAGAACCCTCGTAAATAAATTTGTTATTTATAAACCACCTAATCTATGGCATTCTGTTAGAGCAGCCTGAATTAAGATACTTTTAAGAATAGAATATAGCAAAAATGTTACTGTCCCAATTCCTGCCTAAATTTTAAGAAGATGTACCTTTTTTTGGTGGGGGTGGAGGGGGTTGTTGCCTGGGTGGCTCAGTTGGTTAAGCGTCTGCCTTTGACTCAGGTCATGGTCCCGAGGCCCTGGGATTGAGCCCTGTATTGTGGGGGAGTCTGTTTCTCCCTCTCCCTCTGCTCCTCCCCACCCCCAGCCGCCACTCATTTGTGTCCTCTCTCTCATGCTGGCTCGCTTTCAAAAAGAAAAAAAAATAAACCCAATATACCTTCATAAAGCTTTCATTTCTGAACCTTTAGGAGCTCTAGAATCATGTCACAATTCTAGATGAGACCATGTTAAGAGAAAATAGGGAGAGCTTGTGTGAAGAGGCAGAGGCCCTGATTCCCTGAGGGAGAACTGAAAACCCAGACAGGACTTCAGTGTAGGTCTTCTAGCTGGCTGTCGACTTTTCAAACCTTCCTAGCTGTGACATGAGACCTGGCACTAAACCAGCCATTGCAGACGTTCCAGCCCTCTCAGCCATCAAGGTGAGAACAGGGAAGTCTACTGCCTTGTGTGAAATCAGGATAAAAATCAAGTGATTGCTATTTTAGCATACTAAATTCTGAGGGTAGTTTGTTACATGGAAACAGTACTGTGGATTACAACGGATGGAAATCGGTGCTGCGGTAACAAACTCAAACTATGAAGCTCTGGCTTTGGGATCAAGAAGCAGGTATGGGGCTAAAGAACCTTGAGTAGACTCGTTAGGTGGAGAAAAAGGCACCTCAGTGATAAACTATCAGATTAGTGAAACTGCCACCTGCAGTTCTTGGAAGATGGAAAATATACCTAATGGCCTCGGGAATCTGGCTAAGGAAATTTCCAGGGAGAGTACAGAAAGTATCAGTTGCAGTCTTTATTTTGTCCATATGCTAAACAAAGGGAGAGAAGGAAAAGGAGGAGCACACTGAGGCTTCTTTCCAGTTTGTCTCTGTGCATCCTAATTTAAATGCAACACCTCATGAGTTGTTGGTTTGAGAGAAATGGCAGGAAGCAACAGGAAACCACCCAGGGAGAAATCACTGCACAAAACAAAAGGATAGCGTTTCAGAAGCTATGGTTTACAAGCATCATCATAACTTCATAATAAAAAGGACTTTGGAGGTCTTTTAGCCTTTTGGAAACAGGTCTACTTTACGCATATTTGACATATTAGAAACTACTCCAAAGGAGAAGAATAAATTGCCCAGTGTCACGCAAGCTGGTGAGTGGCAGAGCTGAAAATAAAATCTAGTTCTGACATCCTTCTTGCCACCCAGCATCGAAGCTTTCTTCCCTTTTGCAAAGTGAGACGGGCCAGCGGTAGAGACATCTGAAGGCTTAACTGTCAAACTGAATCCAGGCTCCTTGGCAGTGTCACGGGGAGAAATAATCTAATGGGCTGAAATGAGGAGAGGAAAATAGTTCTCAGCAAGTGGTATCAACTTACTTGGTATTTTTCTCTCCTTTTATTGTTACAGACATGTTAATGGCAAATCTGAGAAGGTTCTTTTGTGAATCAGGTTAGGGCTACAATTGTTCAAAAAGCTCATTAGCAATTTATGAAGAGCAGCAAAACTCATTTTCCCTGAATGTGAAATCACTTCAGCCCTGTCACTAGAGGAGGATTGTTGAAAAGTGAATTGACCACATACAGATCCATTCTTAAATAAATAAATAAATAAATAAAGACCTCCAGAGGAAAAATATCTTGCAATAATAAGATACGTGCAACACTCAGTTAAGCTCTGGTTAATATAGTTTCTGAATTGGGCTACTTTTCTCATTTGCCTACTGTGGGCACCGCTCAGGTAGACTTCATAAACCTGAGTTATCTGTCTGTTAAAGAGCAGCAGGGGCTCCTTGATTCAGAATTTCATTAAAACAACAAAAGATTTGTTGGGAATGGTCCCATTCACGCTCTAGAATGAGAGGTACATGGAGTTGACTACACTCACATTCCAAACGGAAATGGTTAAAGTGACTTGAGTGGGTTTTGATCTCCATTCCTGGTTCTTCTACCTGAAACAGTGATTGTTACCCAGAGTGGCTGGTGGGGTAGCTCTGTGCTGGGTGAGATGATTTTGCTGCCATCTGTGTATGGTTCCTGTGGGCTCATTTCCTGTTCTGTCACTTGGGGTATCTGGATCTTGCTCCAGAGTCTTTCAAACTCTTATTTTTCACACCAACGCATCTGGCCAAAGTTCAGCATTTAAGTAGCATGTCTTCATCTGATATTTTGTGCCCTAGAAATTTCTGTTTAATCCATTAACTTCGGCAGGGGCTCTGTGGTGCTGCAGCTTCCTGATTATTCTAATGATCTTCAGATCATTGTTGTTCTGACCTCTGGCTTCTTTTTGTTTTTTTGACATTGGAAGCTTTATTTTTTTTAACCTCATACACACACCCCTGCCCTGAGGCATGGCCTGCCCACGTGGGCTGCAGATCCACCCAAGAGCCTTTGACAAATGAGTGTTTACATTTCTGTAGGTTGTTTTGGAACATAAATTAGTTTTCTAGATATTGAAAACATTTGGGTTTCCTAAGTACCTGGCGAAGTCATCAAGTAAATTAAAGGACTTTTGAAAAAATTCCCCATAAACTAGTCTGTGTATCTGCAGAGAAGTGTGAGCCTTGTCATAGGCAGCAACTGTGTAGGTCAAGTTGATTGTCATAAAGCAACTATTGTTTGACTTTAAAAAAATGGAGACAGAGTTATATGAAAATGATCGTTAATACGCATTTTTATTTTGTTCTGTAACACATTTTTTAGAAGATTAACCTAGAGGTTTCAAAAAAACATTGTTTGAAATCAGCCATTAGCTCTTCTATCCATGGAGGCAAGTTCATGAAAGAATCAGAACCATCACAACAATCAAATGATACCTATCAACAGGTTAAATTTTGAAAAGCATTTAAATCCTATTTCTGCCAATCCAAAATAATATTGCTCACTGTTATATTTGAGTGATGGGAAGATAGACAGCATTTTTGGATCTCTTAGTTCATATCATAAAAGTTCATTTAGTTGAATGTTTCTAGGTGGAGTTGTACCAATATGTTAATATCTCACCACCTCATGTACTTGCACATGGCTTAATACTCAGATGCTAACACAGAAGATATTTGTTCCAATATGACCACTATTCCACTTTCTAGACATCTGTTGAAAATGAAGCTACCTGTCTTAATTGGGTTGCTGTAACAAAATATGAAAGACCAGGTGGTTTATAAACAACTAATTTATTCTCCTAGTTCTGGATGCTGGGAGTCCAATATCAGGGTGCCTGCATGGTCAAGTGAGGGCCCTCTTCCTGGCCACAGACTTCTGGTTGTATCCTCACATGGAGGGAAGGGGCTGGGGAGCTTCGTGGGATCTTTTATAAGAGCACTGATTGCATTCGTGAAGACACCACCCTTATGACCTAATTACTATCACCTCTGAAGATTAGGATTGCAACATGATTCTAGGGAGGACACATTCAGACCACTCATCTGCATGGGAACCTGTTAGAGTTTGCAACCAAGAGAAAAATGAGAATAATGACCAACAAGCTATAATACAGAAATTCCTGGAAATAGGTTTTAATCCTGGGATTTAGTAGTGATCATTTAAAAAGTGAAAATACGTTCTGCCCTTGGTTTTTGAGACTCCAATGTTAAGATATTAAACATTCTTTAGAAATGGCAAAATGATGTATAGAAAAACGTTTTACAGGTTAGGTGCTGGAGAACAGAGATAAACCTTCCCTCACACAATTTCAAGTCCTGTTTTTACTAATGCATAAAGTCATGTTGATTGCAATGAAAATATCATGTTATTGTAAACTAATGACTTTTAATCATTTTAATGGGATAGAACAAATAGTTCCGAAGCCATCATTTGATCTCCAAATTAGCTGAGGTGACCACAACACTTCCATGTAGTTCTAAAACAAATTCCCAAAGAGGAAAAGTTAAAACTTCCTTGTATCTTCTTTTTTTTTTTTTAATAAAGATTTTATTTATTTATTCCACAGGATAGAGACAGCCAGCGAGAGAGGGAACACAAGCAGGGGGAGTGGGAGAGGAAGAAGCAGGCTCATTAGCGGAGGAGCCTGATGTGGGGCTCGATCCCATAACTTCAGGATCACGCCCTGAGCCGAAGGCAGACGCTTAACCGCTGTGCCACCCAGGTGCCCCTCTTTGTATCTTCTTTTATAACTACCTTCCCAGAGAGAAATGGACTGGAGGAATAAGCTTTGCATCAAAATTTCTGAATACAGATATTAACCCCCCAGTCCACTGACTGAAGGATATCTGGAACTTATCAAATTTTGAGTATCAGCTGTTAATGAAATGCGAATTATATGACCTGGTTCCATAAATATTTGCAGAGTAAAGTGGATATATGTGAGGTCTGTAACCGTATTTGGTCTTTGTTTTTGGAAAAAGGAAGATCATGTTCAGCCCCTGAATATTCTTCTGTATAATGCTACCTTAGATTTTTTTTTTAACTATTTTTGGATTTTGACGAAGTTCAATTCCATGTTAAAAACTTGAACTATCATGTTGAAGTGGGAGAGCGAGCTTCTTGTCTCAGAGTCGAAGAACGAATCTCTCGAACAAAGGAGAGTAAAGCGATAGCTTTTTTTGTATCCTTGCTTAAAACTCTATCAGGAGTGGGCAGGGTCCAGAGGGTTGGCACCGAGGGCTTTCAGGGTTGGTCTTTATTGAAGGCTAACCAAAGAACTGAAATTCTATTAACATCTCAACAGCTGGCACCCTTGAGCAAGGATTAGTGATAACATGTTTAATGGCTTACTTCCTTTATAGGGTCTGGCAATTCTTTGTTGGTCACCAGTGACTGTTATAACAAGACCCCACCTCTGATGCCTAGGGCAGGGTGGTCTGGTTTGTTTCCTTATCTCTGTTTTCCTTACACGGCTGCATTTTTGGGATTTCTGTGAGCCAGATCCCATAGCTCCCTACCTAGCCCTGCCTTTCCCTTACTCAATGTCTCATTCACTACCAAAAAGTTTAGTGGGTATTACTCATCTGAGTAAAACAAAAGGAGCAATTTGAAATCTAAATAATCTTAGAATATTTGCATTTCACTACATAAGCATTTGGACGTAAACCATAAAAATTAGTACTATCTAAGACAGGTGTAAATAATGACATTTAAAGAGTGTAGGAGCAAGAGGATTCTCATCTTTGTATCCCATCACATTCACTGGTGGCAGATCAGAACCCTGTTTCCACCCACTGAATTAGTTTGAACTGTGTGTGTTGTGCAAACAGTCCTATGTGGCCAAACGTATAGATAAGGACAATCAACAGAGTGAACAGGGATTCTACTTCTGAATGGAGGGGGTTATTATCCTATGGGATTAAGCCACATGCTTAGAAACCCAAGTAATGCTTTTGATAGTCTGAAATAACCTTTGCTAACAGGGTAAATGTGCCTGAGGCAAGGATTATAAAGGGCTCATTGGTATCTATGGTTTTTAAGATTAGTGATTGCCAGACTATTGCCCATGGACCAAATGTGGTGGCCCATGGCCTTTCTGCTGACACTAATGCTAAGAATGTGGTTTTTGTTTTGTTTTGTTTTTACATCTCTAAAGGGTTGTTTAGAAAAACTTAGAAGAATATGCAGCTAAGGCCACGTGTAGGAATAGTATTTACTATTTGTCCTTACACAAGTGGCACAGACTCTGGTTAAGACTAAGGAAGGGGGGCACCGGGTGGCTCAGCCATTAAGCGTCTGCCTTCAGCTCAGGTCATGATCCCAGGGTCCTGGGATCGAGCCCTGCATCAGGCTCCCTGCTCGGCCGGAAGCCTGCTTCTCCCTCTCACACTCCCCTTTGCTTGTGTTCTCTCTCTTGCTGTCTCTCTCTGTCAAATAAATAAATAAAATCTTAAAAAAAAAAGACTAAGGAAGGAAGAGTGGAGGACAACTTATGCCATTAATTCATTCAAGCCCTTATCGATGACCTCACCAAAATCACTGTTACACATTGGGTCATAGAAATTAATAAATGAGATCCATTTTCTCTGGGACCTTAGAACCTAATTGTAGAGAGAGACCTGAAAAAGACAACTGTTGTACATGTTGATACATGTGGTCAAGTTAAGCACAGGATGCAATGAGAGAAGGCATTTATCTAATGCAGGATGGTGATGAGGGACCAGAAGACTGGGTAAGGAAGAGCGTTCATCAAGAAGTAATCCTTGCATGAAGCAAGTAGACTTCATGCTAAGACAGGTGAGTCTATTACTTGAAGATCTTTAATACCATCTGAAGGTAGAAAAACATCACATACACATAACATACATCCATATACACATAAACGTACAGAGACCCTGTATCTTTTATTCTAAAATTGTAGCCATGAATCGGGTACAATGATACTGTAAAAACTGAATCCAAACTCTGTCCCTGGCAGATAGAACAAGGGAAGGTTTCCTGCTCAAATGACTAAAGCTTTTTCATAATATTTGTGGAGGAAACTTTTAGGATTTGTATTTGCCATTGACCAGTGATCTTATGGAGTCTGTGGACGAAATTTAGGGCAATGGAGCGTCTGTGTATTTTACAAAGCACGCCCCCAACCGCCCCCATCCTTTTTTTTCTTCAGGCACAAGCAGTGGAGGTGGATGTTTTTGTTATCTCCCAGGTGCTTACACTTCAAAAACCTATGATTTGCATTCTTTGTCCCTTGAAGATGTAAGTTTTTTCCTAGGAATTTTGGGATGTATTTCTCTATCAGAAGTCTTGCTGTTTTTCTTTGTAGTAGGGATTGGACAGTATGAGGAACTACTTCTCTTTCACCATCAATCACCGTACCATCCCCCCCTTTGTTTTCACTTTCCCAGGGATTCCACTTCTTACTGTCTCAATCCAGCTTTGTCACAAACTCTTACAACTCAATCCGTGGCAACTTGAGTGCTCCTGGGTTTGCAGAATGGCACATTAGGGTCTCCAATTTACTATTCTGCTCTCCCACCCTGTCTGCCAGCCCCAAAACTAGTCTCAGCTTTTCCAGTTTCCTAACGTGATCCTCTGGTCGGCATCAGTGGCCCGACTCCCCGCAGTAGAGGCTAGCCCACTGTTGCAACCCTTCTCTGCTGCAGTGCTCTCTGTGCAGTTCCTCAAACAAGCATGTTAGGCTAGCGGCATTTTCGTGACATCCCCATAGTCACGTAGCCATCCACAAGCATCTAACAGAGGTCAGATGGCCAACTCAGGATTCCTTCCACAGATGCCTCTTTCCCAAGACCCATTTCTTTGGTCTCCTGCCTGGCTTGTCAATCATTAGTTTGTGACTTCAGGAGTTCCTCTGGTGGCTGCGGTGCACAGAGGGCAGGGAGAGCTCAAAGAAAGAGGCAGACCATGCCAGATTGGTAAGTGGAAGGTTTAATAAGCAAGGGAACTTCTGTAGGAGGCTTGTCTTGAGTGCCACGAAACGAGTAGATCTCTATACCTGCCCGCCAGAATCTTAAACGTTTATATAGAAGCCTTAATGGGATTCGGTCCATTAGGATGGTCTCAACACCACCTCACTGTCTCAAAGCCATGTCCTTGGGTCAGCTCCAGCTGTGGGAATGGCAGGTGAAATATACATTCCAAGGACAGAGAGGTGGGGGGAGAAGCCTGAATTGCCAGAGTACAGCTTCAGGGTCAACCCATGGTCACATCTTCTCAGTGACCTCCTCCGCAACTACCCGGAAATAGAGCCAATATGGAAACAGTTTTATTCCTTGTGAAATGCTATTCCAGATATTTCTTAGACTTACAGATATATAAAAAGAATGAAAAGCTGATACAAATAATTTCTCAAATTGGATTCCATATCACCCTACACTGTTTTTATTTTTAGAATATTTAATGGAATAAAATGAACCAGAAATAAAGTGATAGGGTCATAAGTAAGCTTTAATAGTCTGTCAAGATTTTAGTCCAAAAACAGATTTCTAAATTAAGAACAACAAAAACATGAGATGATAAAGATAAGTAAGGTCAGATTTTTGAGATTTTTTTTCCTATGGTTTAACTTTAAATGTGTCTCCTCAAATCCTTATTTAATAGAAGACAGGATATTTTTACCTCTATTCTCCATATGGATTGATTTTTTGGTTTTATTATTAAGCTTATATTGTCAATGCTTTAAAACATTATTCTCTCTTTAACCATAATTTACACAAAGTTTGTTCTGTTTTAATTTTATTTCCATATTTATAGAGTTCCTGGCATCATTCATTTTTACTAAATCTTCACATTCTTTGGTCTTTTAATTTCTGTCTGGCTTGACTGGTTTTCATCATTCAGTAAGGTTTAAAAGTAAAACTCGTGGGTGTTTTATTCCATTACATTTGCAAGAACACATGACTGGTTTCAGAATTCCAGGGTCCCATTTCTTTCAGAATTTTGTACTCATTGCCTCATTGCCTTTTGGCATCCAGTGTTGCTGTGAAGAGTCCACCCCTGAGGCAAAAACTTCGGCTGTTTCTTCCAAGAATATGCTAGACTTCCAACTCTTCCTGCTGAATATTTTCTGTTAGCAATTGTATTTCTTAATTTTCAAAAACTCGTATTTTTTATAGCTTCCTCTAGCTTTGAGCTGTATATGACGCCATCTATTTTCTGTCTCTGAAGATAACTACACATCATTTTCTGAAATTTCTACTGTTCCTTCCTTACAGTGCATCTTTTATTATGAACTTATTCATAGTTATTAAAGGCATTGTCAAATCTTGTCTGTCTATTCATATTTAAGAGAGGGGAGCCACACTGCTTGTTGGAGGGGCCATGTGTGGGAGGTGATACGTCTGTTGGTAAATTTTTCAGTGGAGAAGTTTCTAGGTGGTTTTAATATTCAGTAACCATTAATGTTGGTATTTTGGCATTTCGACTCGAGCGTGGAGGTCTAATGCTTACCACCAGCAAATGGCAGTTATGAGGGTGGAATACAATTAGTGTCAGTACAGAATATACCCTTCTGCTTTGCAGACTGGCGTCTACTCTTGTGCTGTTTGAATTGTGTCACCAAGCCTGGAACTTTCCTTATTAAATTCCTCTGGAGAATAAATAATCGTGGTTCTGCAAAGAACAGGCAGTTGACTTCCTGGGGTGTGGATGGGAAATGGAAGATCTTCTCTTTGGGTGGACTTCCCCCCCAAGCACCCCCAGTGGCTGTGGTGCTGGTGCCTCGCTCCTAAGCTTTGTTGGTTCTGCTGGGCTCTTTCCCTTGTTCTTGCTAGTAACTGTAGACATTTGCAGTTGTCCTCTGATCCACTAAATAAGATTTTCTCATCAGGGTTTGCCTTCATAAGTTAGAGATTGTCTTCATCTGTTTCCTTACTGTGTTGTCTTCCTTTTTTTTTTTTTTTTTAAGATTTTATTTGAGAGAGAGAGAGAGAACACACAGGGAGAGAAGAGGGAGAAGCAGACTCCCCGCTGAGCAGAGAGCCCGAAAGCCCGATGCGGGGCTGGATCCCAGGACCCTGGTATCATGACCTGAGCCAAAGGCAGACTCTTAACCAACTGAGCCACCCAGGCACCTGCTATCTTACTGTTTTCTATGCTTTATGAGGGCAGAAAGAGGCCCAAAGTTCTTTGCCATCTTAACATCAGATACTCATGTTCTGCTATTTTCAAACTTATAAACTCGAGAAACACAACTTTCTTAATTTATTATCTTTCCATTTTGTAATGTGTGGTAGGCAGAATTCTAAAATGACCTACAAGATTCCTTCCCCCTAGTGTACAGGTAGTAGGTAATCCCCTTTGCTCAAGAGAGGGCAGGGCCTATGAATATGGGAGAGTCACTTCCAAGATTACATTATATGAGACTGTTTTGTAGCAGATTCAGAGAGATTCTTCTGCTGGCTTTGAATAAGGAAACATCCAGTTGTGAGAGGTCACCCTTTAGGAGCTGAGAATACCTATGGTCAGCTGCCAGCAAGAAAACAGAACCTCTGTGTTACAGCTGTAAGGAACCGAATTCTGCCAGCAACTGGATAAGAACCATGGTGCCCCTTGCACCTTGATTGCAGCCTGGTGAAATCCTGAGCAGAGGGCTCAGTGTCTGGCCTCTCGACCCACAAAAAGAAGCCACTACATTTGTGATGATTTGTTATAGAGCAGTAGAAGAGGAATATTGATTTTGTGCTTTTGCTTTTTTTATTTTTTATCTTTTTTACTTTGGTGCTATAGCTCACATCGGGATTGTTTGTATGTATTGAACTCTTGGCTTACTCGTGAATTTCATCTCTGTAATGGTTAAATTTCCTTTTTCCCTCAAATTTACTATTCACTTCGATTGTCTGATACTTGTTTTTAACCTTTTTTTTTCTTCCAATTTAAATTGGTATGAAAGTACCTTTCATTTCTTTACAACCATGAGGGAGTGTTTGTTGATTTTTCCTTTGTTTCCCAGATTATTTCCATTTGGAATGTGTGTTCCTCATTAGTCTGTTGATTATATTCCTTTCGTATCATTGCTACCACCACCAGTCAGCCCTCTCCTTGCCCCTGCCCCCCCCCCCAGTATTTCAGAGCATGTCTTAGACAAACATCCTAAAAGAAATCCTATCTTTAAATGGAGTCAACTATTTAAATAAAAATAATGTCTGCAGTGGTAGGAAGTGAGTTGGGGAAATCCAGGGCTGTTATTCTGGTTTTGTTTTTGTGGTTTTGTTAGTTTTCACCAGTACAAAGCAATCTTGCCAAACTGTATTCTCATGTGAATATATGTCTCATCTAAATTTTAACACATTTAATTGTTTAATCCTGCATCCAACCAAAAAGACTTGTTGCTGTGGAATGAAAGTATCATGAACTCACTATTTTTATTCTATGGATACTATCATTCCTTCTATCTGTAAGGCCTCCGGTACTTGATGGCTGCATTAACAGTACTTGGAAATAATGCACTATTGTGGATTTGGTTTCTACGTCTGCCGTTAGTTATCCTCCTATAAGGAGGCAAACCTTTGAAGCGGTTGAGGATTTCATACAAAAAATTCTGAAGGGCAAACTTTATCGTATTTCCTTGGGTTCACTGATTCATCCTTTTAGCCGATCTCTGAAGAAATCTATTAAAAAAATACTTGTTATTATTTTTACCCACAGCAGCATAATTTAAATTCTAGTTATATAGGCTTGTAAAACAGATCTGAATAACCACAATGGGAAATGATCTTCCCAGTGGTATAGCTAAACTAATAAAGTAATTATGGCAGGGATGAGCAATTATAGCCCAAGCAATGTAGTCTCAATTCACATGTATAAAACCAGAGAGGCAAGAGGAATGTAGACTGTAGATAAGATCAGAGAAATAAGAGAGTGCTAGGAGTCATGCTTCCATATTCTACAGATAGACATAATCTACCCACTTTCCCAGGAGCCGACCATGGAAATGCCTTCTCTCCAACTCATTGTGATTAAAGATGTAATAATATTTTATGCAAAAACTGTTATTTTGAAAGGCCAAAAAAAAAAAAAAATTCTGGGACAGAGTGAATGTTTGCTTCAGCAATATTTACAAATGATTTATAGATTTATTTACATAAAGTTTAATCAGTGAATATTTTATGTTGCTTTAGCTTACATACTAAGTCAAACACCAAAGTTTAATCCATTTAGCAACTTTCAACAAACATTGATTTAAGGACTTGTATGTTTCAGGGACAGTATTAGTTGCTAGGGATACAAAGTGAATAAATCCCTATCCTTGCCTAAAAAGTACATGGTCTTTAAAGCTCGAGATAATAGAGTCACAGAGTGTTTTAGAATCAATTTATACATTATTCTATTCAATAATTATTTAGGACCTATTATGTGCAAGTTTCTCTATAATTTTGTATATGCCCAAATTCTATGCATATGTTTCACATTTTTTAAAATAAACTTACATTTGTAATGTAAGTTTGTAATTTGTAATTTATGTAAGGATTATTTGCACTATTAATCTTTGAGGTCATCACTATTATCCATACTTTGCTATTTATTCCCTCATAAAATTCTTTTGGAATGTCTTCGCATCTTTCTGGAAGCTACCTGTATACATATGTACTACTTATTCTTTAAGACACAGTGCAGTAGTCACTTCCTCCATCTCACCATCATACCTGTGTACATATATACCTTTCCACTGGGGATAATCTGTTCCTCTTCTAAATTCTCATAGCATTGTGTCTGTCTCCATAAATTTGCCTTGTATTGGAGTGTGTTGTATATGGGCTACTGCCACCGTTATTGTCAGCAATAACACCATGTCGACATCTGGTGAAGGGGGAGACCCTGTGTTTCTCTAGGGAAAAGCTCATATGTGATTATTTTCATGTTCCTCGAATTAGGTCTAGTTTCTCCTACATAATAGAACTCCATTAAGTTCTTCTTGTACATATATTTTGTGTACAGTTGAATTATGCAGTTGAATTTATAATGCCTTTTAAAATCTTTGACCTACAGATTATATATTCCTTATATACTTAATAATGAAGTTGAAGTGAATGAATTAAAAATGATTATCCCCCCAAATTGGCCCTTAGTTCTTTTCAGAAAATATTTGATTAGTAGACAATGAGACTTACCTAATTCGGCATTTCCGGACCTCAAAAATCATGAGGGTGCTTCGTCATTATAATGTCATTATATATTGTCACAATCCTTTTTCTTCATCTAATCTGGTGTTGACCCCCTCCAGTGTAGTTTCCAGCTCAGTTATTGAGTTCTTCAGTTCTGTGACTTCTGTTTGGTACTTTCTTACATCATCTATCTCTTTGTGATGTTCTTACTCTAGTTACTTATTCTTCTCCCCAGTTTGGCGAGCATCTTTGTGACCATTACTTTGACCTCTAGTAGGGAAATTACTTATCTCTGGTTCATTAAGAATCCCCCCCACCCCGTCAAAGTCCCTCCTTTCATTGGTAACCTATTCTTTTGTGTCTTCATTTTGTTTGACTCCTGGTGTTGGTCTCTTTGTGGTAGATGAAACAAGCAGCTCTCCCCGGGATGGTGTTCTAGCAGGCTCCTAGGTGCCTGTGTTAAATTGGATGCCTGTCCCTCAGACTAACACTTTCATATAAGCAGGTGTACCTTTTCCTCTTTAAGTCCTGCTGCTATTGGCTGCCTCTGAGCTAGGCCCTGGGGCAGGTGAGTCTGCATGTACAAACCTGTAAGTGCCATTTCTGAGATCACTACAGTCTTGTGGGTCTCAGGACAGGAGCCCTGTTTGTTTTCAAAATTAGATGTTTTGGGGGTTTGTATCTTAAGTGCAGTCTTAAAAGTCGGGGTGCCCAACATGAATTCTGCACCTTTAGCTTCTTAAAGAGAAGCACTGGATTTTGAGTTCCCTCCCAATTGGGGGTTGCTGCCCTGAGGGGTGGGGTTTATCCCCGCCCCTTCTACCTGATTCCATGTGGTTTTCTCCTTGTTTGTCTAATACATAGTCATCATTCAGCCAGCCTTTAAGTTTTTGTTGTTGTTTTTGTTTTGTTTTGTTTTATTAAGAGGACATTGTTCCGTAATAGCTGTAGCTGTAGATTCACGGTGTCCAGAGAAGGAGGAGGTAAGTTTAGGATCTTCTGACGACGTCACCATCGTGAACTGTTCTCCAGAAAAAAAGAAAAACAAAACAAAACAACAACAACAAAAACCCCAAACCATTATATAATCCTATAAAAATCTACAAAAATGTTAGCTTGGAAAATTTATGAATGGTTTCATCATTTCGAGGTGAATGTATAATTAACTTTTGTACTACTATATTATTTATAGACTTCTCACCCACAATATTACTTAGCATAAATATAGTCTATTCAAACAAGCCTCAAATCCATGCTAATACTCTTTCTCTTCACACTTTAATATAAATTATTAGATGGGAAAAGGTTAATTTTAAAGCACAGTCATAGACTATTAGAACTGAAACAGATCTTGGAGATCAGTCCATGCAGTACATTCTTCTGCAGCTGCTAAAGAAAAACAGTGGCTCAGGGAGTTACACAATGAAATAAAGTGACAAAGTAATGAACATCTTGCCATAACCCACTGAGCTCCTGCCTCATAGTTTACTGTTAGTTCCAAAACATCATTATGGTACATAAAACTGTGGACATTTAATGCCTACCTCACCATCCTAGACTTTCTCAATCTTATTATGATGTCTCTTTTTAAAAACAAAGGTACAAAGTGTGTTTAGAATTTTAAAGTAAATATTGGGAAGAAATCAATGTAATGGAATTTTAGAAACACTTGTAATGCTTTTATATAATTGATCACATGCTACCAATAGGAAAGTTGGGCTCACATGTATTAGCATGTTTTCCTATCCCAGGAAACATTGAGGACAAAGCTCTTTATTTTCATAAAAAGATATAAAATATTGAGTGGTGATTCTTTTCTATAAAATGATACCATACATCCTACAGAATTTTCACTAGAGACACAGATGATCAATCCCAGAATTATGGAGGGTTCCCCCCTCTACAGCTCAATCAATCTTTTCCTCTAATTCAGGTCATTTACTCAGAACAAACAAAACCCCAAAACAAAAACAACAGCAACAACAAAGTAATAGGATATAACTTCAAAGTCGAAATCAATTTTGGTATTAACTATGATTTTTTTAAAATAAAATAACATTTCTTCCAAATATTCAGTGCAAATGTCTCAAATTTATTTCAGATCTAGATTTTTCACAAAAGAGATTTTAAAAAATTTTTCCAAACATGATTCAGTATATCCCTTTAAACTGTAAATTCCATAATTTACTTTGGAATTGGGAAAATTACTGTTGTGGAGGGTCTTCTCCTTTTTCTTAATTTTGATACCACACAGAATGCAAATGTTATCCTTTTCTTAATTGATCTAAGGTTATTGGGATTATTTATCATATAAACTCCAGCCTTTTTAATAATTTGATAATATGTTCTCATTTTATATAATCTATGCTACAGAAATTTTACTCTGTAGAAAATCTCTACGTTTTGATATTTTCTTGATATTTTGCACAAATGCCTTTTAATCTGGGAAGTCTACCTGACATCACTGTATGACACATAAAAGACATTGATCACACTAAAGAATCTGCACATCACGCTTTCCAGGAAGATATACTTAATTTTTCTTGATTTTTTTTTTCTACTCTCTCCAGCTAATTGAATACAAGCCAACCGAAGAAGAACAAATGAGAAATTATAACAGTGCATTCTGCTCACCTTCTAGAGCAATAAAACATGTGATGGTATTTGTTTCTTTATTAATAATTTTAAGATCCTTTTATGTGCAAGTCACTATAATAGAATATAATCCAGGAAACAGACACAGTCTTTCCATTCTCAAAAATTCAGTCATTCTTCCACAAAATGTATATATGTAAATAATCTGTATGTATGTATAATACTAATTATTTGTTGTATTAGGCCAAATGTAAATGATCTGATCTTAAAAATTTTTGGCTTCTAATTTGCATGATCTTACTGAACATGTCCTCAAAAATGGAAGAAAAGAGAATATCTAAGAACAACAAAGCAAAATATAGAGCTCAGGTCCCATTTTTGAATTACATTAGAGTAGCAATAGCATTATATTCATGTTTAAAATGATTTCAATTTTATCAGTAATGTTTAGTTTGTGACATGCAATTGTAAAATCTATCATAAAATCTATCATCTATGTTTTAGCAATTTGTTGAGTATAGATAACAAATACCTGTGACGTGAATCTAGTAAACATGCCATCTTTATAAATTATTCTCTCTGTTCTGTTTTCTAACTCTGTTTAGTCTCTCAATCTCCTAAAATATTTTTTAGCTTTATTTTCTGCAGTTTATATTTTTTAAAGGGAGATTTTGATTATGGAAGTACGGAAGACAAGATTCTTTGAGGCACCCTACACTTATACTTTTCAATACTTTTTTTTTTTAAGCTTGCAAGACATAAAGGGAGTTTTCAGTGACAAAAATAGAGTTGAAACTGAAATGAGGAGTACACATATATGAAATCAGGGAGTTGAGCTGAAAACAAATGCTTATTATAAGCATTTTAATCTGTAAACTACATCTTTAGCTATAAATTATAGTAGCTATAGCTGAAAATCCCAAATTAATCCAGGGCCACTGGAAAAGAATAAAATGTTTCAGTTCAGTTGTGACAATGTTGTCCACATATTAGAGATTAGATTAGGAAGAGATCTTATGTTTCAATTTATGTTGAATAACCTATTTAAACAGGCCAAGGTATTTTTAGGGAAATAAAACAAAACTGAAAAGAAATGACCAATAATTTTGGTAAGCAAAGGGCATTAGAGTTTGGAATAATCAGAAACTGATTAAAATACAAAGATAAAAACATGAGAATTCAAGAAACTGTTAACAAAATTGATTTTTAAAAACCATATACAAATTTAGAAATGAAAAGATTTTTTATAAAATTTTAAAATCTGAGTGTTATAACAGGAAAGCAATAGGGAAAAAATGGAAACAAAGTCTGCTTCTTTGAAGATATCCTTGAAAGTGATAAATCTCTAGGCTAACCACCCCAGCCCTCCAAAAGGAGGACCAATATCAGAAATGAAAGACAGGGCATTTTTGTTGATTCCTTGGGCAATAAATGAATCATCAAGGTAACAAAAGAGACTGAAGGAATATTATGAACAAAAGTGTGCTCATAAATTTTATAGAGGAACTGGATCAATTATTTGAGAGACACTGTTAATATTCATATCAAGAGATAGATTATTTGGTTTGAAAAAAATATATATCTATGAGTCAATAATTAGAAGCCTTCCAAAAAAAGAAAGCTGAAAGCTTGAGAATCAGAAGGTCTCACTGGTGAACCACAATGGTCTGAATGTTTGTGTCCCTGAAAAACTTGGACATTGACACCTAAATCCCAAGGTGATAGAATAATTTTAATAGGGAATGTGATCTTTGAAGTGACCGTATTATTGTCCCAAAAGACCATTGCTTAAAACAGAAAGGCTTTCCTTCTATTTAAATGGAAAACTTCAGAATAGTTAGCCTCCATTGTAAAAAGATTTAGTAGCTAACAATTACATAGCACTTAACTATAGACCCAATATGATTCTAAATATTACTTATACTATAACTCATTCATCCCAACAATTGCCATAGAAGTTGGTAATTGTAATTATCCTTTCGCAAATGAGACTGAAGCACAGGGAAACTCCTCAATTTATACAATTTATACAAATGGCAGAGCCTGGGTGCAAAATTGGGCAGATGGCTCCCAATTCCTATTCTTAATTACATCGGAGAGGATGGGGCCAGTCGGGAAGATGGAGAAAACCAAGAAAGCTGTTTTTATACATGTGAACTAATATGTATAAATTCTGGCCCCAGTGTATTATCTTCTAGTAAGTTCACTGAAGAGAGTACATTTTCCTTGATCTTCCTGGCGTACCATTTTTTTCTTTATTCCATTAACTTTGAAATGTAAATTATCAGTATTGTTTAGTTTTAAATATTTTTCATTTTCCTTCTTTTATTTCCTTTTTAGCACATTGTTTAGAAATCTGTATTTAATTTCTAAAAATATAAGTATTTTGCTTATTGCTTTTTTTTAATGGTCAGTGAAATTTGGCTTCCCCAAGTAGAATTGTATGGGACTATGGTATCTTTTATAGTTTTTCTGGGTGTCCATACTGTATCTTAACCAGAACAATTCTCTTTCATATATTTGATAGCTGCTAAATATTTATTAACTAACATGTAAAATAACTTTTCTGTTATTTTTTGGCTTTGGTTAGAAATGAGCAAATCTAGCATGTGTTCTGTCATTTAAAAAGCAGACGTTAGGAAGATTGTTTAAGCCCATAGAAGCAGTGAATGTCTTTTTGTTGCCTTCATACAAGTGACTGACAACTTGGCAGGGTGTAAAATTCTTAGAACACAGTTTTTCTTTTAAACCTCTATATATGTTGCTAAAATCTGGCATCTAATTTCCTGACCAATTTTTCATCCTTTATAGTCTCCCAATGCTTACGGTTTCTTTTTTCTTCATGTCAAGACATTCCTGGTGGTGGTCTGTTTTTACATGTAAGGGTCTCTCCATTAAATTTTTTTTTTTTGCATTTTCTGCTTGAAATGTCAACAACTAAGAGGGGCATGTTAATATTTCCAGTGTCAGCTGGGGTTTTGGATACTTCTTAACCTTTTACTAGATTATTGCAAAAAAAAAAATTCCTGAATATTGTTCAGGTATCAATTGCGTATTAGATAAATTGTAAATATAATGTAGATTGACCCAGTTCATGCTATCTCATGTTCTTTTATGTTTCTATGATGTAAATGCTATCACCTGAACTTTATTTGGTTTTACCTGGTGTATTATTGTTTTACTATTTTTACACAATTATTTAAATATCTTGTTATAGCTGTACCTGGTGAAATCAGCATAGAATTTCAGTTTTAGATTTCCTTTTTGACTAGCTTTGTCAAATGTTCACAGGCTCTCCAGTCAATGTAATAGGAACAGGGGAGCAGAAAGCCAATATTGTAGGAAACAGCCAATAACTAATTAGATTTGGGCATATCAGAATAGCGGCTGCCTTTTACTCAAGCAAAGAATGTAATTTTGCTGATGTTGAGATTGGCTATTTGCACATATTTCCTTAAATAGAAAAAATAAGTGCATTGTTAGCTTGTACAAATCCTTCCTGAATGATGATATAAGCTAAAGCGTAACAGGACTGTGACACAGCAAAAAATTAAGCATGTCAGAATCCGCAAGATCACCCTTGCACAGAATGGACTAAAACCAGTTATAGAGTTCCATTAGAAACTCTGAAGAACTTTGAGAAACTGAACTGGGTCAAGCCAAATATGTTTCTCTTCTCTGTGGCCATACAGATTAAACTGCATTTCTAGATTCTTGGTTAAATAAATTGGGATGTAAGTCTAACTTTCCAATAGGCAGTCTGTGTTTGTCGTCATTCATGTTTCAGCCTAATTATTCTCTTTCTACCAGGCATCCAGCCAAGAGAATTGGCCTGTTTATCTGGGCATGGATTAAAAAGTAAAAGAATTAAAACTGCTACCATGCCTCTCCACCTACCTCCTACTTGAAATTCTACATTACTTAGATCCCCTTGTCATCCAGAAATTCTTTGTCTCAGGAGTGATGTAACTAACCACAGATATGTGTATGATGACTTCTTGGAGACAGTAACTGCAGTGCTCAGTCCCCTAGTAGGTGTCTCTTTAGAAGGCACACTTGAGGAATTGTGTTTGTGAATTGTTTCAAGTATAAGAAGTGTGGCAAAGGATACATGCATGTGAAATTCATGGTCGCAACTATTAGGAAAAAAATTATGCTGGTGGTTAAGACAGAATGGTCACATGAAAGCAAAGAGATGGGGCTCAACTGTGAATACAAGAAGAGCAAGTAGGGATTTTAGAGCCAACTAGCAGAATGAATTAGCCAGTGGATGGAAAATTACTAAGGGCAGCCATCAAGGGATTCCTGCTGAGGGCAGGCCGGGGTGATCCCATTGAACCTCGGTGATGGTGGGGGATGAGGAATGTGATCAGATATGGAAGGTGACCACATATCCAGGCTGTCCTTTGAACTAACATTGTTAACTGTATCTTTCAGAGTTATGAAATATGGCAGCCCTGTAGTCGAGAATACATGCATGTTGGCTGGCCATTTTTCTATTATGAAGTGATTACATTTAATTTTCCCAATTTCCTATTGATTTTTTTAAAGTCTTTTTTGAATTTATACGTTCTGAAAACTTGAAATTTGTCGATTATGTATGTTGCACGTAACTTCACTTTGACTTTCACTTTCTGGGTAACTTTTGATGAACTGAAATGTGGTCAATTATAGATCTTTTCCTTTATGGTTGATAATTTTTGTAATTTAATGTTATGGAGATAATCATTCAGTTACATTAATTTACAAAAGCTTTATAGTTTTACTATCTCGGTAATCCATTTAAAATAGTTTTTTAATGCTACAAAGTAGGATTCAATTAGTTATTATTTCCCCTCAATTGCCCTACCACCATCCACTACTCACTTATCCACACTCCTGTTTCTGTATGTCATATATGTTTGGGTAATCTTGGAAGTCTCTACATTATATTCAATTTGTCAGTTTGTGCATACCTTTTCCAATACCACACTGTCTTAATTATTCAGAGCTTTACAATAAGACTTCATAAATTCTGAAGTCCTTCCTCTTCAGTCTTTTCCTCGAATGTTGTGCTAGTTTTTTTTTTTCATTTTCACTTCCATGTTAATTATGAAATTATACCTTAAAATGTGGAATTGCATTGAAACTGTAAATCTATATGGGGAGAATTACATCTAACGTATATTGGCTCCTCCAAACAGAAGATATTTTACCTCTCATTCATTTAATAATATATTTTCATAATACATTTTCTTTGTATATCTTGTGAATCTTTGGTTTCCTAAGTACTTCATAAATTTTGATATTTTTTAGAGGTGTATTTAATCTTTATTTTCTAACTTATTTCTAATGCATCAAAATGCAATGATTTTTATGCGTTGATTTTACTAAAAAAAAAACCCTACTGTTCTTAACTATAAAAAATAGACCTGTAAGATCTTATAGATTTTCTACATAATAACCCCATAAGATGCAAATCAGTTTTGTTGTTACCTTTCCCATCCTTTTTTTTTTTTTTTTTTTTTTTGGTTAGAGGGGGAGAGAGAATCTTAAGCAGGCTCCATGCTCAGCACGGAGCCCCACTTGGGGTTCAGTCTCATGACACTGAGATCATGACCTGAGCCGAAATCAAGAGTCAGGCACTTAACCGGCTGAGCCACCTAGGTGCCCCTTTCCCCATCCTTTTTAACTGCAACCTTTCATGCCAACTAGGTACTCTAAGCCCATATGAAATAGAACTCATGACACCAGATATCTTTCTTTTTTTCTCATAAGAAAAGTTAATATTTAATCATTAAATATACTTGCTATACATTTTTATAAATAACTTTTATCAGATTAAGGAATTAACTTCTCTTCCTAGGTTTGATATTTTTTTAAGTCATAAATGGATCTTTAGTATTAACTGGTTTTTGACTTTTCTGTGTCTGAGAAAAGCTTACCTTTGTTCTTTAATGTGGAGAATATATGTATGTATATATGTATATTATAGTGATTTTTATAGTGATGTTAAGCACAGTCTTTTCAGGGCTCGGGCAGATCAAGAAGTATTTTCTCTATTTTATGCTGCTGAATCCAGTTTGTTAATATTTTATTCTGATTATATCTATGTTCATGAATAATACTCTACCATTTTCCTTTCTGCTACTGGCTTAAAGAGTTTTCTGGTTTCAAGTTATGCAAAGCTCATAAAACAATTTGGGTTGTTTTATTGTTTTCCAAGCCTTTTTTTCTCAAATAACAAATACTTAGAGGACCTAATATCTTTCCAAAAAAAAAAAAAAAGGCCTTCGATTAAAAACAGATCTTTAAAATGAACCAAAAACTGAGAGAACTTTTAGGAGAGGTGGACAAATGAAGATTATAATCCTATTAAACATTTCTTCAATAACAGAACAAGTAGAAAAACACTGGGAATAGAAGAGACTCCATCGAAGTCCTGCTTTTAGGTGCTCACAAGTTTGTTACTCACAAGTTTTTACTCACTTCATCATTAGCAAATGATCTCATTTACTCCTGGTAATGTCCTTTGATTTACAGTCTTTGTGTGTGTGTAATATTAATGAAGGGAACTCCAGCTTCCTCTTGATTTGTGTTAATATGTGTAGTAGTTTTCTGTCACTACCTTAAATTACCACAAATTTAGCTCTAATGCAACACCGCCTGTTTCCCAGTTCTGCAGGTCGGAAGTTCAGACATAATATGGCTCAGCTGGTGTTTTGCTTGGGTTTCACTAGGCCAGAGTCAAGGCATTGGCCGAACTGTGTTCCTTTTAAAGACCCTGGAGATGAATCTGCTTCTAAGCTCATTTAAACTCTTAGCAAAATTTGGTTCCATGTGGTTGGTGGACTGAAGTCCTCGTTTCCATTCCAGTTGTTGATGGATTGTTCTCACCCTTAGAGGTGCCTGCATTTTTTGGCTTGTAGCTTCTTCCATTGTAAGAGACAGCAATTGAAAGTTGATTTCTCAGCTTTGAGTCTCTCTGACCACCCGCCATATCTCTTTTCCCTCTTCCGCTGTATCTCTTTTCTACTGACAAGGGACTCATGGGACTACATAGGGCCTGCACTGATATCCAATGTACTTCTCTGTTTTAAGGTCAGGTGGCTGGCAAACCTCTCATAGAAGCATCTAGATCAGTATTTGAATAGTTAGAGGGTGGGAATCATGGGTGGGTGGGGGATCTTTCAATTGCTGCTTCTCTCAGTATTGTGCATTTTATCCTTCCTTTCAAATGACTTGTAACTTCCTATTTAAAGTGGCTATGCTTTATGAAGTCTAGAGTGGGTCTCTTGTTTTGGCTGTTTTATAATCCAGTGAAAGTGTCTTTTGAGATGTTTAGATAATTAACATTTACTGTGACTATTGTTTAAATCTATCCTCTTTCTGTTTTCTGTTGGGCCATCTGTTCTTAGTTCACTCTATCTTTTTCTTCTTTCTTTTGAATTAAGGATACTTTTTTTGGTTTCATTTTATCTTTTTGGGGGGCTTATTGGCCATAATCCCTTATTTTTGTGTTTTACTGATTTTTTTTAGGTAGTTGTTATGAGTTTAACTTATATTTTACTTATGCCAGCCTATGTTCAAGTGATGTATATGTTCATTTATAGTGTAAGAAACTTACAATAATTTATTTCCCTTCATTCCAGACTTTGTGCTATTGTTGACATACACTTGGCTCTTACATACATTATGTAGCCCTCCCTAAAGAATTATTATTTTTAAGACTTGATTAACTTTTGAAGAGTTTTAGGTACATGGTAAAATTTGTATGCACAATTTTATATACTGTAATATCACAGTATCACTTGAATATAGAACACTTTGGTTCTTTGTGGAATTTTCTTATATTTGGAGACCATTGATTATCCTGCATCAATGTGTTCATAGTTTTTCTTATATACTGAATTTAATACACATTTAGCCTTTTTAAAGATATGTTCTATTTCCTTCACCTTTCTCTTCTAGAATGCTTAAGGATTTTCCATAGTTTGCCCATTTTTTTTTTAAATCTCACCCATTTTAGTTTTCATCTCTAGAGGTTTAATTTTTATCTCTTCTATCTATAACATTTATATATCTACTTAACTTTCTTAATCATATGGAATACAGTTATAATAGTTTTAATTTCTTTGTCCACTATTTCTAACATGTGCTAGATATCGGACCATTTCAATCAATTGATTTTTCTCTTATTGCAATTCACATTTTCCTACCTTTTTTGCAAGCTTGGTAATTTTTAACTAGATCCAAACATACATTGTGAATTATGCATCGCAAGTAGAATGCTGGATATTTTTTGCCTGCCCATGAAAATTCTTGAGGTTGTCAAAATCTAGCCACTAGCAATTCTCTCTTGGACTTTATTTCTTCAACTCTGGGAGTAAGCTAGATTCTGCCTGGCTTCCTCTTCTCTGTGGTGTAATAACTCTCTTAAGGCCTTAAGCTAAGGCATTTATACAACTGACTTGATTTGTTTCCCATCTTCCAGAGATCAGTATTCTGTATTGCTCACTTTCCAGCATCTTGAAAACTATTATATCCTATATTTTGTCTTTGTGTATTTTTCTAAGTGGTTCAATTAGATACCTATTCTCTTTATCTTGCCTGGAAATGGAAGCCCACACTCCTTTTAGTATAATGAAATTTTGAAGTTTTCTTTTCCCTTTTGCCCTAAGTTTTAACATTACTAAAGTTTATTTTTGTTAATGATGTGAGGCAGGAATCTTAGATGATTTATTTTCCATAAGAATAAGCAATCATCAGAGCACATTTATTGAATATTCTATTCTCATTACACTGGTACCTGATATTTTATAGCCAATTTAAATCCACAATACTCCTATATTATTTTGTTATATTCTTTAAGTAAATTTAAGTGAGATGTTGTCCTAGCAAGTTTATCATCTTCTTAAAATAGCTGAGGAAATTAAGGATCATCACAGTTACCTTTCTTGTTCAAGATTATACTGAATTAAGTAACTGAATTGGGAATATAATTCATATGAATGAGCTCTGACTGAAACATTTGTCATCCCATTAATGTCTGCACTCAATTCCCCTCATCCGGTTGATGAAGTGGTTTCTGTCTTAATGTAGAACTATTTAAAAGTGTGATCAGCTCTTAAAAACAGGAAACACTCCTTTGATCAGGGAAATTTACTTCTAAGTCTTATATTTATTACATTGTGCCATATTTTTCTCACTTCCTCATTTACCATAGACATATTACATCTCTTCATTGAATGCCATAAAATTATAACTGAATAATTTTGTCACTTGTATAACTTAGTTCCCTCATACGGTTATGGCTTATGCTTTTAAATTAATTATTTAAATTGTAAATTTAAATGTGAATTAGTATATTCCAATTTTTTTCTGCAGTAAAGGGCTATTCACTGATTTTTAGACTTTTATTACATCTATGTATGCTGCGTGCTAGCATTACGTATAACTGTTTCTGTCTGTATATACTCATATATATGAATGGTCAAAGGTATATCAAACATAATCAAATAAATAAAAATAAACACCATTGCAATAACATCAAATTTGGTAGCACCCTACTCTGTGCCATATTTCGTGTGGCATGCAAATATTAACTCTATGCATTTTGATCTTATCGGGCAAGTGCTATTTTTCTATTTTAGGTATGTGAATCTCAGAAACGTTAATTAGCTTGTCCAATGTCGCGCAGCCAAAAAATGCTCTTGTAGAGACTCAAACTCAATCTTACTTGACTCTGCAACTCATGCTGTTCTCATTTTTCTGCACTTAAAGGTCATAGACTGTTATTACAGCTCAACAAAATATAGAGTACCAGGAGCTATAAAGCCATAATAGTAAGTGCCGTTTGTGACCCAATTCACTGAAGTCCACAGTAGTTTCCTCTCATACTGTATGCTAGAGCTAAGGCAAATTATCTTTACTTTGAGATAGCATCTCTTCTTCAACAACTGTTAGAATTTTCTTTTTCTGCCTCCCTGTGCTCTGTATAATAAATGAGTTGGATTAGAAAGATGAGCCCATCTTGAGAAAAGCGTACAGATCCATTTTTGACATTATCTCCCGAGAACAAATGTTTCCGTGTTTCCTTACACTATCAAAACAAACAAAGGATGTGCATGATCTTGAATATCAGTCTTGGTGATTAGATCTTATACATGAAGGAGTAGTGACACAATGTAAGCGCAGGGACACTGAAGAACACCAGGGAATGCCTAGGATGGGAAAGTGATTGAGAAGCCCACCGATAGGTAGAATCATAGAACGTACTGGAATATCTGTGTAGATTGTTGACTCATGGGAGACATTAAATACACTTTCAAATCCCTGGCTGTCCTGTGGATAAGAAAATACTGTGTGTTGTGTCATCCCATAAATCGCACATGAAGAGATTATAGGGAGCAAATGTTGATATAATATGATGAAGTGGTGAGCTACACCTGCTCCTTGAGATGGGCAAATAGAAGTTGGATAACCAAAAGTCCTTTAGCATGATGTATCCAGGATTCTTTACTTTTTAAAGGACTTAATTTAAGTGTTTTAGGTTCCTTTCTTACTTTGGTTATGTGTGATTTTGTGAAGTTAAGAGACTTGGCCATTTCTTTCCATACTCATCCACAAATTGCAGGATAGGAATGTATCTATAGTATGGGAGTAGATTGGGTCATCTTTAAATTACATCCTCTGAGGGTCTCCTCAACTTTCAATACAGGAGAGAAACACTGATTCTAAACCATCTGGAAATTACTTCCAGTATTCTGGGCGTGGATAGAACAGACTTGTATGTTAGTTGTTTTGGTCAATGTAAGACAAAGATGTTTGGAGAAGATAGAAGCAGAATTGTGACCTGTGGTCTGAACTTTGAACTGGTTAGAATAGAGACTAATGGCCAGTTAAGGAAACCCTGAGGCACTCTGGGCTTTTGTGGAGGTAATTGTCTTGGAGCCTTTTCTTATTTTTTGACCTGTCATGTGGATTTTTCAGTAGTTAAAATGTTTCCTTCCTTCAGACTGTTTTCATTGCCTCTCATCATTTAGCTACTTACAACTTGGATTTTGGAAGATTCTCACATTCCACAGTTTGACTCCTCTATCTTTGGGGACTAGGATTCTCTTTTTATTTTTTTGTTTTTTTTTTCTGGCTATTTGAGTCAAAACCTCACCCTATAGAGTTCCATTACTGGGGCACCAGTCTGGGCTGAGCTTCCTTATGTAATGGGCATTTGTTACATCCATCCTGAACCTTGTGTGATAAAGACAAGATAATATACATCAATTTAGGGTAGATGAAATAGTTTACAAAAATTTGAAGTATGCCTGGAATTAGAAGAAAGTCATATTTTCACTATTTATTGTTTACTCCAATAGTTCTTAAGTTCCCTGAAAACAGGGCAAGCCTTATTTTTTGTATTCTTTTAGTTTATTTTTTTTCATTTTTTGCATTCTTAATACTTTGCCTTGAATTTCTCCAGGAGAATTTCAGAGTTCTGACAATCACTACATCCTCAGAAGAATATTTTTTGTACTCTAAAGGCACAGTGAAATGGTAAAGAATATCCATTGAATTTATGGTAGAAAGGGGTGACTTATTGAAATAGTTACAAAGGGCAGACAGAACCTTCATTTATGTTTTCTGAACTGATTTTCTAAGTATAGAGAAAACAATTTTGTCTGTCTGTGTCTGTCTACCTATCTATCATCATCTCTCGATCCTTTCACCAATGAGCAGAAAGAATTAGAGAACCAGATGGATCTTGCAAACAGTACAGGAGAGAAGGGCAAAGCAGATTCTTGTGTTTTACTACTGAATTTGACCTGATACTAAAATTATTCAAGAGGCATTTTGAAAAGTATGCAACTTGGTTCAAATTACCGAAGTTAGAGGCCAGGAGGGGAGTTGGAATAAATAGAAAGAGAATTTGAATGTGAACTTTAACATGCATTTGGGATTAGTACCAAAATGAGAATCACATACCTAAAACCTTTATTTTACAAAAATGTTGGTGTAACCATGATCTGACCTGACATTGAAAAATAAATGCTCAGGCGCCTGGGTGGCTTAGTGGGTTAAGCATCTGCCTTTGACTCAGGTCATGATCCCAGGGTCCTGGGATCGAGTCCCACATCAGGCTCCCTGTTCAGCTGGGAGTCTGCTTCTCCCTCTCCCCCCCCCACTCATGCTCTCTCTTTCTCTCCATATCTTGCTCTCTCTCAAATAAGATCTTTTAAAAAAGGAAAAACAAACGCTCTATTCCACAGGCTGTATGAGAAAGGGTGAGATTGCAGAAATGTAGAGAGTGGCAGATATTCAAGTTCACATGGATTAATTGCATGGTGGCTCTGGGTGAAGGATCATTTGGCAGCAAAAGTGCTGATGATAACTGGAATTATGAAAGATAGGTATTTGCCTTTCTGGGTTATAGGGACAAACCTAAGCCAGGAATTAGTTGTCAGCCTTAATATGAGAAGATACATTCCAAGGAAGCAATGACTGACTATACATATAACCAAGAGAAAAGGCCAATCCATCTTCCCAAAAGGGCAGTGCACACTAGAGGGATAAAGGCAAGGTGGGCACGTTTTCAGTCCTAAGACAACAATAATTTGGGATCCAAACACTGTGGAAATACACTATTCTTCACAAACTGAATGCCTTAGTCATGAATGATTCAAGAGCTGCATGGAGCTTAACCCAGACAGATTTCAGTGAAAATAGATGGAAAAAGAAGGATCTGGTAGTACAGTTCCTGGACTAAAGGAAAAGCTTGAACTTTAACTCGTAGATGTGGGTAATGATTTTAGAGACTGTAAAACTTAATCTAAGAAATGAGTGTTTTCAGCAAGAAGTAAAAGACCAGATCTAGTCCAAATGTTATATAAAAATACAGACCGTGTAGGATAGACTCAGAATAGGACACCAAAAGATTGTTTTTGTATGAAAATTAAGAAAAACATAACTGACCGCTCACCAGTGCCCTAGTACCTAGTGCAGAGTAATTAACGTATAACATCCTACCAAATACATGTAATTGCTGTTAGCAATTATCCTTTATTCTAGAGTTATGTCTTTACTACATATCCAGAGTTAAACAGCTGAGAAAACATGAATTTTAAGAGGATATAAGGAATCTAGATAAACTTGGTTTCAGAGTTTTCTGGGACTGTTTCAAGTAAGTATAAGTAATAATCAAGTACATGAAAGTCTGGATGGGCCCATTCTCCCTGTCATTATATTCAGAGAAATAGTTCTTATTTTCAGAATACAGATTTACCCAGAAAATAACCTGGGGACAGGCAGGAGGAAGAACAGAGAAGGGGGGCCTTGTTCTCTTAACCCCTTATTTTTGTGACCAAAAAGAAATAACCTCTTTTATTTTGGCCTTACTGGTGGTGGTGGTGGTGAAGCACCTGTTACCACCCAGCTCACGGAGTTGTTGTGGGATAGATAATAGGGAGATAGAAACTGTGTCTATAAAATGTTAATACAGGATCTGGGTTTGGCAGGTACATTAAAAGCCCATAACAGTTATGTCAGTACCAGCTACCCTCAGAGCCTATGGCAAATTGCCAAACCATCTATGCCTGACTTCTACTGGGCTTGACTACTAGGTGATATTTTAAAAGTTTGTTGTTGGGGTTCCTGGGCAACTCAGTTGGTTGAATGTCTGATTCTTTTTTTAAAAAATATTTTTAAAATTTGTTTTAATTTCTTTTTCTTTTTTTTTTTTTTAAGATTTTATTCACTTATTTGACAGAGAGAGAGAGAGAGAGAGAGAGGGACAGCCTGTGAGAGAGGGAACACAAGCAGGGGGAGTGGGAGAGGAAGAAGCAGGCTCCCAGCAGAGGAGCCTGATGTGGGGCTCGATCCCAGGACTCCAGGATCACGCCCTGAGCCGAAGGCAGACGCTTAACGACTGAGCCACCCAGGCACGCCAGAGTGTCTGACTCTTGATTTAGCTCAGGTCATGATCTCAGGGTTATGAGATAGAACCCCACACTGGGCTTTGCGTTGGGCATGGAGCCTGCTTAAGGTTCTTTCTCTCCCTCCCTGCCCCCCTCTTAAAAAAGAAGTTTATTATTCTTCACTTTCCTATGTCTGCCTTCCTTCTTAAAAAGTAGGTGTATTTGATTTATTACTTCTTCCTCCTTAGTCAATGACTTTATCGTGAAAACAGAAAAAAAAAAAAAGACTAAGAAGCCCTGGGCTTTGCGTTGGGCATGGAGCCTGCTTAAGGTTCTTTCTCTCCCTCCCTGCCCCCCTCTTAAAAAAGTTTATTATTCTTCACTTTCCTATGTCTGCCTTCCTTCTTAAAAAGTAGGTGTATTTGATTTATTACTTCTTCCTCCTTAGTCAATGACTTTATCGTGAAAACAGAAAAAAAAAAAAAGACTAAGAAAGTGCTACTTCCTTCTGACCATTTTAAAACCTTTTATTTTTTATTGTACCAGAAAACCATGTCAAGAGTCTGTGTTGAAAGTAGAGACCCACGAATATCCATGTTTCATCATTTTTGGTATTTTGCCAGTGGACAGTTTAGTGTCTTATTATGAGCCATAAAATTGCCAGTAATTTTGAGATTAAAAACATGGACATTATAAATTGGACTGCATAAAAACTCACAAAGCCAATGAGTTATAACCTCCCTTTGTGGAAAATTTCTGAGATTAAGTGAGAATGTAGGGCATGAGAGATTCACCAATTAAAACATCTTTAAATGTTGACATTGAAAGAGCTTTTAGAGAATAACTAATGCAATTAATTGCCATTATTCTCACCTTTTTTTTTTTTTAGAGAGTTAATACAATATCAGGAAGGAGCTGCAAACTGAATTCAAAACAATATGAATTTGACACTTGCTTCCATTATGTGCCAGATGTTTGGCTTTGGACAAATCATTTGCCCCTGATTTTCAAATCTCACATACGTAGGAGAAAATGAAGCCCAATTTTAAGGCTGTTATGAAGATTATTACTAATTATATTGGTCCTTGGCACAGTGACAGACTGGCTTTCATTATTAGTCATGGAACTGTGACTTGGGTGGTGGTAGTTTAATAACCCCTTAATTATATATAGTGTTTGTTTCTGAAGCTCTTTTCATATATAATCCCTAATTTGTAAAAAGGCTCAGTAAAAGGCATGTTAACAGCAGCTTTCTTGACTGCTTGCTACAGGACAGGCACTGTGCTAATAATCTTACATCCATTACCTCATTTTATTCTAAAAACATCTTTGGTGTAGACATATTACTATCAACTCTGATAAAAGGCTGACAAGAAATTAATAAATTAGTCACTGGAGGCTACTGACAAGTGACAAGTCTAAATTCAACATCTAATTTCTGACATTTCTGAATTCATAAGAACCTAACAGTACTACTTGCTAAAATAAAAAACAAAAACAAAAACAACAACAACAACAAAACCTGATTGAATTAAACCAGAATATAAGTCTCAAATAGAAGACACTGAATTTAAGTGACTTGAGTGGTATTTGCATTTCTTCCTGTTTAATAGGAAGGTTTTAAAATATTCAAGTATTTTCATAGTGTACAATGAACTCCTGGAATGCTGGAGCTGCAAAAGAATTGATCATCTTGCCTAATCAATTTTTAATATTCATCATCAGATTTAGGAAGGCATGTAAAACAGCTTTACTGTAATTATATATAGTCTGAGAGATATAGCTGAATATAAATTTGAGGAATATACATTTGCAAATGTTAGGTTAAACAATTTTCTAAGTGTTTCTTAAATTGTTCTTTTCTAATAAAAACAGATGATTTTCCCCAGGATATATGGCTATGAAAAAGAGGTTCCTTAATTTGAATTTCATTTTTTAAGCTGTAATTCACTGAATTGCAATTCACTGACTTTGCATTTTCAGGTGTAAAGTGCTGGTTCATAAAAAAGACTATTGCATAAATGATATCATTGCACAATACATATTAAATAGTGATTATAATTATATATTTATGGCATTTGAGTTGTCTGCTTCATACACGTTTATGATGTATTTCTTATGGCTACTATTTTTTGTGGTGTGTTATGCAATTTTCTGCTATGTAGAGACCTAAGTGAAATCAAGAAAATTTCCTTGCTTCAAAATTCAAATTTTAAAATATATTTATTGATGTCCAATGTCAATGGGTAGGCTCCTTGGGGAGCAAACTCTTGAGATGGAGATGAGTGTACAGAAAGTCTATTGGGATATAGATGCTAACGATTAGCATCTGCCGTAGGGAGGGAAAGACTACTGCTCTTTCCTGTCAGAAAGAGAGGGCTTTATGAAGCATAAATAGCAAGGATTCAGGGAAGCCTACAGGAACTCTAGAGCTAAGAGAGCCCTGCAGAATTGTGCTGAATTGGGGCAAGGAGATCAGCCCTTTATGTCTCCCTTAACCAGTCATTGAATGCGGTCTCTCTCTAGGAAGGAATCATGGCCTTTGTGAGGTGATTCTCCTCAGTAGAGGGGAATTACCGTGAGGGAGCAGAGGATTGGTACTGCTTAGAGTGCCAATGGCAGGTAGCCCTCAGTTAGTTGCCAGTTTCCTTTGGAAATCAACTCAACTGAAGAAGACCCATTTGTCCAAGGCCATGATACATTCCAAGTGGCCTGCATCCAATTATTGACTGATGTGGGGGTATAAAAACCTGACCCTTTGCTTATGGATTTGTATGGAATCGCATAGGATCTGATTTATATGCTAATGCCTTAACTCCCCCATATGTCTGTATTGGAGATGGAACCTCTACGGAGGTGGTTCATGAGGTAAAATGATGTTATAAGGGCAAAGCCCTGACCTGGTACAATTGGTGTCCTCATAATGAAGAAAAGACACCAGAGCTGACTCTTTCTCTGCCATATGAGGACAAAGGGAGGAGGTGGGCTTCTGTAAACCAGGAAGAGCACTCTCACTGGAACCGCCTGGTGGAACCTTGATCTTTGATTTCTCAAGTTTCCAGAACTGTGAGACAATACATTTCCATTGTTCAAGCCACCTAGCTTTGATATCACTGCGACAGCCTGAACAGACTAAGGCATTCTTTCATTCTAATATGCAGGAGTTCTGTTTCCTAGGGAACCCAAATTTTTGTGGTTGGAACTAAGGAGGATATACGAGAGCAGCCACTGGGATGGAATTTGGGGCTGGATCATCTGCCGTCCAGCGAGTAAGGAGGACCACACTGCAAGTGGTAAGTAAAGCACATGTCACCCTATGCACAAAGTGGCAGTGTCACTGTTGAATTTCCCCACTGGGGAATGGACATGGCATTCCAATGGACAGAAATCCATTGGCTGGTATGATTTATCAAGGATTTGAGGAATGTGGGTGGAATACCACTGCGGTTGCAGTGGAATCAATGACTACTGTTAAGGGGGGAAGAAAAGATAATGAAAAGTTGATCAATTAACTGGCAATTCAAAGCTAAGCATTAAACTCAGAAGGTTTCCTTCATAACATGTAAAAGGAGTCCTCATCTCCTGTGGTGATAGGACAGAGAAAGCTTGAAGACTAGAACTTAAGAGTAGGTGAGCCTCAAAGAAGTTTTAACTCTTAATACAGGCTGGTTTGCTAAGGTTGAGGAGCTGGTTAAGATGGAATCGGGACCTGACATACAGGATGGAAACAACAGGGTGGATTCTCTTGAAAATAATGTAATCCCAGGTTCCTTGGGACCCTCTGAGTCTGTAGAAGTAGCACATGGGGGTTGCAAAGAATATACCATTTACCAAAGTAACATCTCGCGTTCTGGTGAGAGGTCAATAGCATCACTTAGAAGTTCAGTGGTGGTTCTGCTCTGTACGCCAGGGCTTGATGGTAGGAGATCCTGCCATAGAACAACTATTGGCAATGGATGCGATGGGACCAGCACAATAGTAGAGGTCAGGACGTATCACTCACCATCAGAAGCCTGGTGGTCCCAATGATCATAACTAGTGGCAGAATTGCAGGTGCAGCTGAGTGACCTGAACTTCAAAGTGTTAGAGATGGTTAATATGGTATCCCTAGGAACAAAATAAATGGGCAATCAAAAAGCTACAAGTCAGTCTTTACAATCAAAAGAAAGCAAGGATGGAAAGTCAAGAGGCCGAAGGCCATCTTCCCAGTGAAAAGTTAATATTCCTTTCTCAGAGTCAAAATTTGAGGGAGCTTTCAGACTCAGAATGGCTAGATTAAGGAGACTAGGCCACCAGGAGGAGAAACCCAAAACATTGCAAGTGTACCTCACATTGCTTCCTAGTCCTTGCCCACAGGGGGAGTAGCACTAGAGGAGTGCTCCGAACTTGTCAGCACAGTTGAACACAGGAAGAAAACTGACCACCATATCATCAGGGCCATGCTACTAAAAAGGGAACATTTTGGGGTCAGGTCATAAAGGAAGTCCTGCCCCATGTTTGGCTCATACTGGGTCCATTTGAGTTTTAGGCCCACCCTTTGGTCATTCATACAATCTCCAAGTAGACATACCTGTTCATGAACACAAGTACCAGAGTCTTTCCTTCGTCTTTGGATTTAGAGCTGTGATTTCAGTTAAGGCCAAGGGGAAGCCTCTACACTGGTCTTCCCTATTTTCAGGAAGATAAAAATGAAAAACAACTTCACATCTCAGGTTAAGTGGCAGGGATTAGTATCCCCTTTAAATATCTCACAGATCCAAGAGTTGTGTTCTTTCGTATCTCCATGAATTTCAACAATCCTTGGGGGGGTGAGGGGGAAGGTGGAACCCAGAGAGTAATAGAAGATTCCTGCAGACACATCAGGTAGTTAGTAGCTCCAATTACTGCTGTCGTGTCAGATGCAGCATACTGGCTGGAGAAGATTAATATGACCTTTGATCCATGAACTGGATCCATTGATGTAGCAAAGGAGTTCCATCCCTATCAGAAAAGAAGATTAAAATCTGTATTCACATGGAACTGGCAGTTGCATACATTTTAAGTTTTGCTACAGAGGTCTGTTTAAGCCTCCTGAGTCTTCTCTCAATATGGTGCCAAGAGATCAGGACTATCTGACAATTCTTAACACAACAAAGGGGTGCCACTTATCAATGAGATCACATATTCGGACCAAATGAGCAAGAAATGGCTAGCATGTTGGAAGTCTCAGGAAGACATTTGTCCTCTAAAGTGTGAGAGAAAAAAGACTTAAGGGCCTGCCACATAAATAGAATCTTAAGGGAGTTCAGGGGTCTGGGGGAATGCTGGAATGTCCTCCTAAGGTAAAAGGCAACTTGTCCCTTGTGCATCTCACAAGGAGGAAGGAGACACCATTTCTGGTAAGTTGCTCTTCGTTTCTGAGGCAGAATATTGCATTTCACCTTTGGGAATACTGTTTTGACCTGCCTACTGGGTGACACAAAAATTTGCCAGCTTTGAAAGGAGCTCAAGGGAGGAAAAGGTTTGTAGCAGATGCAGGCTGTGGTATAAATAGCCGTGATGCTTGGCCCGTGTGGTCCAGCAGATGTCATGATGTTACAAATACCATTCATGGAAAGGATGCTTTGAATAGTGTATTATAAGCACGGGTGGGAGAATCATAATGCATGCTGGAGCAGGACCATGACAAGTGCATCAGGGATGATACACATTTGAAACATAGCTCTTGGCATGCAGTCACGCCCATGCTATCAGTAAGAGAGTCTGAACAGGAGTCATCAGACGGTCATGCAGATGTAGACGGCCGTCATAGGCGGGGTTTTGTGAGGCCAGCCAAGTCATAAGATCGGGGGTCCCACCACCAACTAGGTAAAATGACACAGCTGCTGGACTTCAGTCAGCCTGTCTTGACCACCCCAGTGTTAGTACAATGCACTTAATATATTAAGTTGCCATGGAGGCAGGATAGAGGAGCAGAGAACAACTCTAGGTCCCCACTATGGTACTATCTTTCAAAAAGACCAATAGGTTTCTGGCAAGTTCTTCATAGATGGCATTTTCTATCTTAGAAGAACCAGCTTTTTCTATATTTTGGACTTTTTTTTTTTTCCACGTCCTCAGGGACTCAGCACCACTATCTGAGGACTTGAAAGAACTTTTTTCCAGTAGTATGTGATATCACATGAGTCCAAAGATGCATGTTCTAGCCACAGAGATGTGGAAGCTGCCGGCCTGATAGAAAGTTGGATAAGGCCATCGAAACCTTGGATGAAACACTGGTTTATAAGCAAAACTTTATGAGAAGGGGCGATATTTCCCTGGGTACAGTACATTCTTGGTTTTATTTCCCCCCATCTTTTTTGAGTATGGTTAACAAAAATTGTATGTATTTAAACAATGCGATGTTTTGATATAAGTATACGTTGATTCCCACCATCATTATAGAATATTACACGATGTTTTTGTGTGTGGTGAGATCTTGTGATCTACTCTCTTAGCAAATTTCAAGTATAAAATATGTTATTATTGTATTTTAAATATGGAGAGAAGTAGTTCATATATTCACTTAATTGGTAGGAGTGTAATATGGAAGCTGTGTGTCCTGGTATTTCCAATAAAGTGTCTTATTTCTGATATTAAGCAAAACATACCTCCATGTAATTGATTTCCTTGGTAATGACATAAAGGTGAAGTAAGAGTATCAGCGGTTTTATTAAGAGTTTCACTTTGGGAAGAGGTTAATTGTAGTAATACTGTTATGATTTCGGAGCTGTAGGGCATCTTTGGAATTGTGTGGCATAACCGCAGTGTTTAACATAATAGGAGACAGACCCGGAGAAATCAAGGGGATGATTTCCTCCCTTCCAGGGCAGGGCTATTTCCTCTCCTCTGTCTTGCTTCATAAGAAGATACACAATGAGCAGCTTCTCAGCCTGCTAAGATTGTTTTTCTTAAAATTGAGTCTGGTTCCAATCAATCTGGATTTTTGAGTTGTTCTGTGATTGAGCTTTTTTATTGACTTGAAGGAGAAACCCGTCGTTCTCAGCTGCTACCTTTTATCAGCAACAGCTTATCTTTTTCACCTGCCTGGCTTTCTAAATACCTCATCAATAGTTAATGTCCTTTCCAGATTGCTCCATAAAACAGGTGAAGTTTTATAAGAAAAGTTGTTCAATACACGTCCAAACCAAATGATAGTTTATATCCTTTATTTTCATATGAGTGGGTTTGGGTTTTTTGCAAACACGTCAAGAGGACTGCCTCAAATACTTTCCACCCTCCTTACACTTTAGAGATTACCGCCTCCCTTCCCTGCCTAGTTGTTTCTTCTCCTGTGACCGGTAGGTCTGTGAAGCTGGGTGTCATGGGACAGTGCTACTCTTAGTTGGGAGTAAAGGAATTGCACACGCTGAACAGGATTGTTTATGTTTCTCATCTATGCCAGGCACCATGCATGGCATAAATAATTTTACTGAAACTTCAGGACAAATGCGTAAGGATTTAAACAGTCCAGGGGCACCTGGGTGGCTCAGTCGTTAAGCGTCTTGCCTTCAGCTCAGGGCGTGATCCCGGCGTTATGGGGTCGAGCCCCACATCAGGTTCCTCCACTGGGAGCCTGCTTCTTCCTCTCCCACTCCCCCTGCTTGTGTTCCCTCTCTCGCTGGCTGTCTCTCTCTCTCTGTCAAATAAGTAAACAAAATCTTAAAAAAAAAAAAAGGATTTAAACAGTCCATAGGTGGAAAAACCTAGAGAATTTAAGAAAATTACAGAGAAATAGTAAATAAGGTGGCTTCACTGTATCTGGAGCAAACACTCATTTATTGAACTCTTACAATGCATTAACCTGCTAGTTCCTGTCTAAGACAGATGTAAGGAAAATGTGTCATTGTCCTTAGAGAAATTCCGTTCTCCTATTTGAGGCAGACTCCCTCTCTCTCTCTCTCTCTCTCTTTTTTTTTTAGATTGATTGGTGGGGGGAGGGGAGAGGAAAAGTGAGAGAAACTCAAGCAGACTCTGAGCTGAGTGTGGATCCCTACGTGGGGCTTGATCTCAAGACCCTGAGATCAGATCTGAACTGAAACCAGGTGTTGGTCACTTAACACACTGTGCCACTCAGGTGCCCTGAGGCAGACTGTTAATCAGAGTAAAGTGATGTGAGAGATGAGAACATGGGTTGTATTTTCAAGTGGGATACACACAAGGATTTTAAATGGAAAGGCCTGGAGGTAGTGGCTTCATGGGAGCCAAAGCAAGATTTGTAGGAAAGGTTGGTAATCAGCCCATGAGATGCCACTGAGGGAAAAATATAATAAGGATTTTTAAAAATTATTTATTTATTTATTTAACAGAGAGAGAGAGAGAGAGAGCATGTGCATGAGAGAGCAGAAGTGGGGGGGGGCAGCAGGCAGAAGGAGAGGGAGAAGCAGACTCCCCACTGAGCAAGGAGCCCAGTGTGGGGCTAAGGAGCCCAGTGTGGGGCTTGATCCCAGGACTCCGGGATTGTGACCTGAGCTGAAGGCAGATGCTTAGCCAAATGAGCCACCCAGGTGCCCCTATAATAAGGATTTTAAATGAAGGAGTTTATTGTGATAATTGAACAGAAGAGTTTCACTAGAAATTTAAGAATTTGTGAGGAGGGGAGAGGATGGAAGCTGGAGTGGGATGTTGACTCAAAGTATCATGGTGGTGGTTTCGGTGCGGCTATGTTTCGAGAAGGAAAAGATCCTTATGGGCCAATGAGAAACAATGGGCAACGAGAGGTGCAGAGGATGGAGGCTAATAGAGGAGGTGATGGGTAAGGTAAGTTTTTCATCAAGGTGAGGTGACAGAGGACCCAGAGCACAGGTCTTGGTGTGAAGACTAGGTCTCCTCCCTCTGCTGGGATGAGAGGAGGGCCAGCTGCAAATCCCTGCTAGGTGTGCGGAGATTGGAGAAAGGTCTAATGATGTAAGAAAGGGAACATGCTGGATGGGACATTTGTGGAGATTAAATAACTGAAGAAGCAGGTTGAGGGAACAGAAGAGCCAACTTACCCGACAAGAAAAACAGATGGACTGTGGGCGCTCTGTCAGTGTTTGAGAAAGACTATAGATTTTTGATGGCAACAATCAGTGTGGTTATACGATTTATTTTTTGTTGAGATGCCTCGGACTGCAGGGTCTTAGGGGGAGATATGATATTTTAAGTGTTTTGGTGAAAGGGGAAACGAAAAAGGAAAGTAACAAAAGCTAAAGAAGGGAGGTAGAAGTGACTATAAGACACGGAGACATACGGGGTAGAACAGCGAGTGGGTTTATGTCAAACTCACTTATAGAGCTATTTAGGAAACAGACAAGCTCTGCACAGGCTGTGATCTACTTTGTGGAAGAAGCCTCCTTATTCCAGGAGTAAGGAGTCCCAAACAAATTTGTAATTTAAAAAATTGTAAGTCATTGGATATGCAGTCAGAGTGTAGACCACTTTGAATAATCCTTGTAATCTCAGCACGTTAGGAATGGACATGCAGCAAGAGGAAAGTGAGGAAAACCATGTAGGGCAAAAGGTTTGAATCGCGTTAAAACACAGATACGGTATTTGGAAAATAAAGGAAGAAGAGAGCAGAGTTTTTACAGCTTGAGTTTGAGTGGTTTAGGTGCTGGGACTGAGCCCATAAAAAGGAATGGAGAGGGGTGCCTGGGAGGTACAGTTGGTTAATTAAGTGTCAGACTCTTGGTTTTGGCCCAGGTTGTGATCTCAGGGTCGTGAGATCGAGCCCCATGTCGGGCTCTGTGCTCAGTGTGGAGTCTGCCAAAGATTCTCTCTCCCTCTCCCTGCCCGTCCAACTTGTGTGCTGTCTCTCTCCCCAAAATGAATAAATAAATCTTAAAAAAAAAAAAAAAAGGAATGGTGGAAGTAGAGATGAGCAGAATGTCCATTCCTTGACCTGAGAGACCAGTGCATTAAATGGGCCTTCCAACTTTATTTTGTTGATAGAAAGGAATCAACTCCTTTAAGCTACACAAATTCTCATCAATAAAATTGGGTTTGGATGATCGTTATAATTAATTTCAGCTTAAACATAGTGTGAAATTATGAGCATTATTCAAGTCTCATGATCTATGTGTATACCGAACTATTTCAGTTTTACTCAATCCCTGAAATTCCTTAGACCCAAAAAATTGATACATTTGTATAATTCTGTTACTTCATTGTATCCGTTGTCTTATAGAGGAAAATTAGGAGATTTTGGGGTAAAAAAGAACTTTAACATATTTACATTTGTGAGAGGCAGCAGAAAACGCTATCTAGTTATTTTCAAGGTATCATACGTATTCATATTTGCTGTTTCTTATATTTTCTCTATAAGTCTTTAAGATAAAGTTTAGGGAGTTAATTTGAAGAGCCCTCAAAAAACAATAACAACAAAATGATTCATGAGCACTAAAAAATTAGAGAACAACTGAGGCTTTTTGTTTTGTTTTGTTTTTGTTTTTTAAGAAGCAATTACATCAACCTTAGGAGCCAAAAACTTCAGTTTTTATGGTTTTATTAAATTGTAATTATCGAAAATAGAGCTTGCAAACAAGAAGACATTGAAAATTATCTCTACAAAAGCAAGTAATAAGTTGAATAAATTTAATTTTCTGAGCCAAAATGATATGGAGGGTTTCATTTTGGAATTCTGTAATTGCATTTTGAAATGTATTGACTTTTGGAAAGAATCTTCTGACAGAACTCTAATTCCTAATAGTTAAGTTTACATTGTGTAAAATGAGATTGAAAAAGCCAATGATTTTTCAACATATAATTTGGTAAGACGTATAAAAACTCATAGATACGACTAATTTGACAAGCTTTGTTTTATAAAAGTATATTTCAAAGAAATATACACTGAATAGAAGTAAAAGTATAGTTCTCGTGAACATATTAGGAACTAAATATACATTTCTTATAAAATAATAAACTGAGAATATCTTCTTTTAATATATGCTTTGAACTTACCAATGATTTCAACATTTACATGAATAATATTTTCTCAATTAGAAGTACGATCTGCAGAAAAGACTAAGCTGAAGGAGGAAAAATTATTATTTTTTCCATTAAGTGCAACTTCCAAGAAGATTGCAAAATTATGAAAAATGCTTACAATACTAAAACCATATAGAATAAAAAGTGCCTTGCTCAATAAGATACCAATAACGTGCCATTAATAATGACTGATATGACTGAGAAACTGATTACAGTATGTTGAACATGTTCCAAGATGATTACTCTTCTGTTACTACTATGTTCTAAATAATGGAAAGTTGTTTGATTTGCTTAATCATGGATACATTTTTTTACTTAAAATTAGTTTGAAAATATAATTTGAATAAAGCTATTTTTTATGTTCACTGATAAAATAACAAATTTATCAATAATCACATCTTTTTTTAATTGAGATGTAACTGACATGTATATTTGCATACAACAAAGTGATTTAATAAGTATGTCATTTTAATTGTTAGGACCCTTTTCATTCTCACAGTGTCCTAGTTTTGAGAATAAATGGCATGGTCACCCTCCTCTGTTTTGGCATTGAGGAGCTTAGGATAGGCAATAGGGAATCATTGAAAAAGTTCTGTGATATTGCTTCACTTTTGTACCTGGAAAGATAACTGAGTAATTAGACTGTTGAGGAAATAGCACAGAGAGGGATGTGTTGCCTTACACTTCTTAAAAATTGTAAGAGAAGGGCACACCAAGGAATTCAAACAAAACAAAACAAAAAATTAAGAATATACCTCTGTTAGAGAAGCATCCTAATATATTTTGGTTTTTTGCTCTGAAAATCTTTAGAGATATTTTTGATTTTTGGACTGAAAAACATCCAGATGTTTTTTAGTGGATGTTGCAAATAAATCATCATGTTCTAGCTGTACTTCATTTTATTCTGAACTTGGAAATTGACAGCATATTGAATTTTAATAAATCGAACAATTTTAAATCGACCAGGGAATAGCATTTTAAAGGAATATTTTTATAATGGAAAGAATCCTTTTGTAGTGCAAATTACAACTCATAACATGTGTTTTGTAAATTCAGATTTACAAAGTCTTTAGCAGAGTCAGTGTGTCTGTACTCAAAAATGAATGTCTTTCAGAATCTGTTTTAAAAAAATAAGTCACTTATGCGAGAAAAAGGAATGAATGTTAATTCATTACTTTAGCATCACTCACATGGTCTGAGCAGGCAGTGTAAGGGGAAGTTGCTCATTCTAAGGAGGGGGATAGTGAATGTGGCATCAGATTTATCCTTCGGTGGTTCACAACGTAAACAAGGAGGTAGACATACCGATGCTCCTGGGAAAAGCACCATATCTTGTTTTGGGTAAGTGGAAGCACAGCTAGAAGGGAAGAAAGGAATTAGTACTGCCAATGTCATTAATTTGGGATCTGGAAGAGTCTCATGGAGAACAGAAAATATAAGTAGGGTTGCCAGGTAAAATATAGGAGGCACGATTAAATTTGAAACGCAGATCACATGAATGATATTTTAGTATGGCTGTGTTCCATACCACAATGACTGACTTTTACTGAAAGTTCGTTGTTTGGTTTTTGAATTAACCAAATATCCTCCACTTTTATTTGCTCAATCTGTCCATCTAAACTGTAAACCAGGTTTTGGAAAATAAAAACTTTCAAAATCAATAGCTTCATTTATTAAACATCTATGACTTGTGATAGTCGTATGCATTATGCATAGAGTAGGAATTCCGTTTTAAACTCCATTTTCTAAATGATTAAAAGCAGGCTTGGTGAGGTTAAGTAAGCCACATGGCACAACGAGCCAAAGGCTGAACCTGAATCTGAAGTCTGAAGCAAGATTTGTTATAGATTAAATTAATTTTTAATTAAAAATTTTTTCCAGCTTCATTGAGGTAGAATTGACCAATACAAATAGTATGTGTTTAAGGTGTACCGCCTGATGTTTTGATACGCATATTCATTGTGAAATGATGACCCCATCAAGCTAATTAACATACGCATCACCTCACTTAGTTGCCGTGTGTGTATGTGTGTGTGTGTGTGTGCGTGTGTGTAGTTACAACACTTTAAGATATACTCTCTTAGCAAATTTCAAGTATACAACATAGTATTATTAACTATAGTCACCATGCTGTGTGTTAGCTCCCCAGCATTTGTTCATCTTATAACCCAGAATTTACATCCTTTGACCAACATCTACCCATTTTCCTCACTCCCCAGACCCTTGTAGCTATCAGTTTATTTTCTGATTCTAAGAATTGGACTTTTATAGATTCCACATATCAGTGAGATGATACAGTATTTGTCTTTCTATGTCTGGCTTATTTCACTTAGCATCATTTCTTCTAGGTGTATCCATGTTGTCACTAATGGGAGGATATCCTTTTTAATGGCTGAATAATATTCCCGTGTATGTGTATACATACACACCACATTTTCTTACTCCATGAATCCACTGACAGACACATAGCACTTACGCTGCTTCTACAGGCTGACTATTGTGAATAATATCACAGTGAACATAGGAGTGCAGGTAACTTCTCAAGATAGTGATTGCATATCCTTTGGCTCTATATCCAGCAGTGGGATTGCCGGATTGTATGGTAGTTTTGTTTTTAATTTTTTGGGGAACCTCCATACTTTTCTCCATAATGGCTCAACCAATTTACATTCTAACCCATAGTTTACAAGGGTTCCTTTCTTCCCACATTCTCACCAACACTTTTTGTCTTTTTTATTTTTGATAATAGCCATCCTGAGAAGTGTGAGGTGATCTCTCCTTGTGGTTTTCATTTGCATTTCCCTGATGATTCGTGATGTTGAACACCTTTTCAGGTCTCTATTGGTCATTTGTATGTTCTTTGGAAAACTGTCTATTCAGGTTTTTTGCTCATTTAATTATTATTTTTACTATTGAGTTGTATGAGTTCTTTATATATTTTGGGTATTAAAATAGCAGTATTATCAGATACATGGTTTGCAAATATTTTCTCCCATTATATAGGTTGCTTTTTCATTTTGTTGCTCTGGCTAGGACTTCCAGTACTGTGTTGGGCACCCTTGTCTTCCTAATCTTAGAGGAAATGCCTTTAATCTTTTACCATTGTATATGATGTTAGCTGTGGGCTTATCATATGTGGCCTTTATTATGTTGAGGTGCATTTCTTCTGTACCTAATTCACTGAGGACTTTTATGATGAAAGACTGTAAAGTTTTATGATGAATGTCAAATGCTTTTTCTGCTTCTATTGAGATGATCCAATGATTTTTATCCTTCATTTTTTTAAAAAATGTGGTGCATTATTTTTTATTGATTTACAGATGTGTAATCATTCTTGTATCCTAAGGATAAATCCCACTTGATCATGGTGTATGATCCTTTCAGTGTGCTGTTGAATTTGGTTTGATAACATTTTGTTGAGGATTTTTGCATCTATGTTAATCAAGGATATTGACATGTAATTTTCTTTCCTTTTAAAGTGTCTTTATCTGGCTTTGGTAGGAGGGGAATACTGACCTTGTAAAAAAAAATTGGGGTGTGTTGCCCCCTATTCAGTTTTTTGAAAGCCTTTGAGAAGGATTGACATTAATTCTTTTTTAAATGTTTGGTAGAATTCACCGGTGAAACCATTTGGTTTGGGAATTTTGGGGGGAGGGTTTTGATTACTGCTTCCATTGCCTTATTCACTATTGGTCTGTTCAGATTTTCTATTTCTTCACGATTCAATGTTGTTGGCAGGTTGCGTGTCACATATTTGTGAATATTTTCCACTTTTTCTCATGTTTTGATTTCTAGTTTTATACTACTGTGGTCAGAAAAGATGGCCGATATGACTTAAATCTTAAATTTGTTAAGACTTGTTTTGTGGCTCACCATATGATCTGTCTCGGAGAATGTTCCACGTGCACTTGAGAAGAATGTGTTTTCTGTTTTAGGGAGCAGTGTTCTGTATATGCCTGTTGGGTTCATTTGGTCTAAAATGTTAAAATGTAATTCAGGTCCGGTGTTTCCTTACTGATTTTTTTTCTTTTTTTGGTTGTGGTGGGGAGGTCTGGATAGTCAATCCACTGATGAACTTGTGGTATTAAAGTCCCTACTATTGTATTGCTGTTGATTTCCCCCTTAATTTTATTTGCTTTGTATATTTAGGTGCTCCAATGTTGGATGCATATATGTTTATAATTTTTATTCTTCCATGAATGTATCCCTTTACCATTATATGGCAACCTTCTTTGTCTCTTATGACCATTTTGACTGAGTCTATTTGCCTGATATAAGTACTTTTTTGGCTGCCATTTACATGGAAGCTATTATCCGTCCCTTTATTTTCACCCTCTGTGTGTCCTTAAAGCTAAAGTGAGTCTCTTAAGGTAGCATATTGTTGATTTTTTCTGTTTTTTAATTGAATAATGTAATCAATTTATGCTTAAACTCATCATTAATAGCTAAAGACTTAACAATTGCCATTTTTTTATTTTTTCTAGTCCCTTTCTTCTTTTCCTGTTGTCTTCCTTTGTGATTCAGTTTTGTAGTGGTGTGCTTCAATCTCCCTATTGTTTGTGTATGTAATAGAATTTTTTTTTCTTTGTAGTTACCACGAAGCTTACATAAAACATTTTGTAATATTCTGTTTTAAGTTGATAACAACCTGCCGTCAATTGTACACAAAACTCTGCACTTCTGCTACTCCACTCATATTTTATGTTATTGACATCACACTTGACACCTTTTTATATTTTGCATCCATTAACAAGCTATTGTAGCTAGTTATTTGTAATGCTATTGTCTTTTAACTTTTATGCTAGACATAAATGATACATTCCCCACCATTAGTTTAGTAGAGTTTTCCGAATTTGACTTCTATATTTATCTCTACCGGTGAGTTTATACTTTTATATGTTTTTGTTTTAGTGTCCATTTCAAATTGAAGAAACTCCCTTAGCTTTTGTATGGCAATGCATTTATCCCTCTATTTCTGAAGGGCACTTTTGCCAGGCATAGCATTCTTGGTGGAAGTCTTTTTTTTTTTTTTTTTCCCCTTAATTCTTTGACTATATCTTCCCACTCTGTCTTGGCTTACACAGATTTTGCTAAGAAATACACTGAGAGCCTCATGGATAGGGGTTTTTGTACATGGCAAGTGATTTTTTTCTTCTCTCAAAGTTCTCTTTTTGTCTTTGATTTTTAACATTTTGATTGTAAGGTATTTTGTCGTAATCTTTTTTTGGGTTAATGTTGCTTTAGGTCCTTTGAGCTTCATGTACCTGGATGTCTACATCTTTCCCAAGATTTGGGAATTTTTCAGCTCTTATTTCTTTAAATAAGGTTTCTTCCCCTTTTTCTGTCTCTCTTCTTCTGGCAACTTCATGATGTGAATGTTTGTTCACTTGATGTTATTCCATACTTCACAAGTAATTCACAAAAGCTTTCTTCACTCCTTTTTATTCTTTTTTGTTCCTCTAAATGACTAATTTCAAATGATCTTTTTTCAAGTTTTCCAATTCTTTTGCCTAACTGAGTCTGCTGTTCAAGCTCTTTATTGAATTTTTCAGTTCTGTCATGACATTCTTTAGTTCTAGGGTTTGTATTTGGTTCTTTCTATGGTTTGTATTTATTAAACTTCCCCTTTTGTTCATGCATTGTTTTCCTAATTTCATTTGGGTGTTTATGTGTGTTCTCCTGCATTTCATGGAGCTTCTTTAAGTTGGTTATTTTGCAGTTTTACTCAGACAATTTGCAGATCTCCAGATCTTTGAGGTCAGTTACTGGAGCTTTGTTCGATTCTTTTGTTGGTGTCATATTTGCCTCATTCTTTGTGATCTATGTATACTTCGGTTTGTGTCTATGCATATGAAGGAGCAAACCTCTTTCATGTTTTACAGACTAGTTTTGGCCAGTAAAAACTTCGTTTAGCCAGTTCCTGGACTAATGAGATCATCTCCAGGATCTCAGAGTTGTGCTGGGTTAGAGCTGGGTCATGAGGCTGTTGCTGGGCTTGCATTCAGATCTGCCGTCAGGGAGCCTGTTACCAGGGGCTTAGGTAAGCATGATTCCTGTCTGGCTATTGGATAGAAAGTACTGACCTTGTTCAGTATGGTGGTACTGGGGCAAGTTTCCACAGTTGGGTCTTAGGCCTGCCTCGAGGTTCGTGGATATGTGTGACTCCCACTAAGCTCTCGAAAGACTCCTGCCAGGCCACTGGGTATATGCCTGGGTGGGCAGGGCTAGCCCTAGTATGTGACCTACAGGAGCTGGAATCCCAGGGCTGTTTTAGGGTCCACAATTTAGGTTGAGGTGTGTTTCCTGTCAGGTCCCTAAGTTGGCTGGGAATGTTCCCTGACCATGGCTGGGAAGGGCTGGAGCTGAATTACAGGGTTGTTTCAGGATCTACTGTCAGAACGATTTTGGTAAACTTACCTTTAGGGGCCTGGATGGCTGTGTCTTCTGGTGGCTGTATGGGTGGGTAGAACTGCTCGTGGACTCTACAGATGGAAGGCATTGGAGCTGAGTCACAGGGTCATTTCAGGATCTGCTAACAGAGTGAGTTTGGTTGGCCCAACCCCAGGGGCACTGAGGGCATGTCTCCTGAAGAGATCCTGGGCTTCCAGAACTGCTTATAGACTACAATTTGGAGAGACTACGGTCAAGCATAGAGCTATTTTAGGATCTTTGGGGACGCTTCTGGGTGTATCTCCTACTGGGACCCTGAGCCACCTATACCACTTGTGGACTGTGGCTCATAGGGGCTAGAGTCCAATTATGGGACCATTTTAGAATCTACAGTCAGCTTGAGTTTGCAGGCCTGACTCCAGGGCTCCCGAACCACAACCAGGAGGGGCTAAGGACCAGATCATAATCCACTTCAGAGTCCACAGCTGGGATTCAGGTCTGTGTGCCTAGTACCAACTCACTTGCAGGTGTGACTTCTCCCAGGTCCCTTGGTGCATGGTGCTGCTGGCTAGACCAAGGACAGCTGGGGCTATAGCCAGGTTCATGGGCATAGAGCTGTTTCCGAGTCTGTAGCTGGGACCACTTGTAGTGAGTCAGCCACCTGGTCATGAGACTGCCTTCTTAAAACAGTCCTGCTAAGTTTTGGACTCCGCCAGAGTTTCATAATCTCCTACTTGGATCCCAAAGCTCCTTCAAAGGTGCTTTTGCCTGTGGATGGCTGCCAAATTACTGCTGATGGGGGATACAAGTGGGGAACCTCTTATTCTGCCATCTTGCTGAGGCAAGGTTGAAGGAAAATGATTTATAGTAAGCTAAAACAACTAGATATGACTTATAGCTATGCCATATATATATATATATATATATATATAT
>NW_024426774.1:9796860-9808380 GCF_017311325.1 Ursus maritimus | reverse complement strand
TGCCATATATATATATATATATATATATATATGTATATAAAATTTGGATTTATAAACTTATAACATCAGAATCCAAATACTTCAGTCTATTTAAGAGATCATTTTGAAGATGTTTTTCTGTAGAATGAATACTATCAGATATTTAGGACAGAATGAATCTTTGCTCTTTTTAAATATATCTGGAAATATAAAGTAATCTTTTCAAATACATCTGGAAGTATAAGTAATCCTTACATTTGGTGACATCAAAAGAGGGAGGAGTATCTTCATAAATGAAAACTGAACGCTGCCCTAATTACATGCCTGTCACACATGGAGAGCTATTTGTTTATTCTAGCTAATGGAATCTGTTTACCAAATTCTAATAGTCTATGTTGAAACATATAAATAATGCAAATCAAATGAAAATATGAATTACATGAGGTTATTAACTAATAAAAAGGAATGCATTTCCATCATAAAAAATATCTATCAGTAGGATACAAGGGCAGGATATCTGGATCATTATGCAAATGGAACCAGGGAACTTTGAAATAATTTAACTTTTTAAAACTTGCTCCATCTAGAATTCCGTCTTAGGCCCTCACTGAGGGACACTGCTAGCTTATATGCTGTCTCTGCATAAACTAGAAGAAAAAGGTAACGGTTTTAGTTGGGTATTTTCAGACACAGAGCCACTCCTGACCAAAAATCCTAGGGAAACACTTGACAAGAGACACATGGGTTGGATTTGGGTGGGTCCCCTTCACCGTCATGACCAAGCCCTCTTCCAGAAGCCACCACCTGTATAATTGCATGAGTTGGCCAGGGCTCAGTGGGTCTAAAGCTTCCATTGATAAGCCCTTCTCTATTCCAATGGAAGCAGAGAGAGAGAATGGGTAACAATGTATAAGTACAGAAGGATAGCATTCGTTGACAAAAAGTCCACACTCAGAAAGGCATACTTAGACACACACAGGCACACACCACACAGATTGTGAATTGGCATCAGTAAAAGTCGATTTTCACATAGCAATTTTCAAGTGACAGGAGAGACGGAATTGACAGGAAGACAGGCTAGCAGAGCAAAGGTTACAGTATTGGAAATGAGAGATGATTAGCACACTGAGGAGCATTTGAGCAGGAGAGAGAGAGAAAGGTTTAACAGCACTGCATCTCTTTTATTATGATTGCTTTCTTGAAATCCTCTTAACCCAGAGCTAAGTGGATTGCAGAATGATCCCCTGCTAGTCACCAGAATAATATTCCACTGGCACTACCTATACCATTGAAAACAGGGGCATTTAGGATTCAGATTTGCAGATGAATGAGAAAAAAGAGAAGATTGCATATAGAAAGAACTTCTGAAAAATTCAGAAAATGGCCACCAAGAATTTACCCTGTGATTTAAAAACTTTTATTTATCAATTAAATTTTTTTCAGAGCAATTTATGAATGGAATTAGTATACACAAGTAAGTTAAAGTTGCCATAAATTGCCAATGATTTTTTGACATGGTTATTATATGAAATTAAGAGAGTAGTAAAGCAAGACCTTCATGGAAAGCAAAACAGAACTATTTAGCATTACCAGAAATGGCAAGCTTCTTAATAAAAAAAACATAATTTATTTCCCTCCCTCCTGTATTAAGTCCCTTTTTCTCTAATCACTGTCTTCTGTTGAAATAAACTGTTCCCAGGAACAATTGACAGCACAGTCGATAAAATCAGGGGGAGGAGGAAGTCAGAGTGAGGATCAAGGTTATCAGACAGGACTGGGAGGAAAACTAGACCTGCAGAATGTGTGCTCGCAGTCAGGTGTGTCCATCATTTGTCCTGCTAGGATGAAACCAATCAGCAGAAGTTAATTCCTACTTGATCCCTAGGCAAAGGTTTTATTGTGCCTCTTACAACCACACTATCATGGAAAAGAGAAGGGTACTCACCTTTTCCGGTGACCTTTGGAAAAGAAACTTGATAAATGTGCACCTGAAGCTGACAATGATAAATCAACCAGTCCCTGACTTGATTAATAGTACATTCTTTAGTCTCTTAATGGCTCATAATTGCCCGTTGAGAAGAATGAATAGAATAATTTTGGCAATATACAAATTTAGAATGCAACTTCCTGAAGTGAACTGCTTTATAAAAAAATGATGACAAATTGATTTTAGAAAAAGAAAGGCCTAATGAGAGTGTAGGCAAGTCTATTACATTCAGCTCAAAACAGCTCCACAAATATTGAATGCCAACTGTTTTCAAGGCACAGCAGCTTCAACTTCCTTGCTCCTGTGGACAATTCTCCGTGGACTTGGGGTTACGAATCACTGATGTGAGAAACCATCATATCTAACAACCAATTTCAGTGCTGAGGTTTACTCCCTAGGATAAAGGTAAATGGACCTCTAGTCAGTGTACCAAAAATGAAAAACCCCATATGTACTCTCCAATAGCCAATAGTATATCCTCCAAACTTGAGGACAAAGAAATCATTACTTTTGCTCTGGTAACTGTTTAAATACCAAATTCTGGGAAACAAGAGGTTAGGAGTGTAGATTATGTTAGATATATCATTGAAAGTAAGAAATTGGGTGTAGCATATCTCTCAAATATAACAAACACCAGGGTATCTTACAAGTCAGCGAGATAATTCGTATTGAGAAATATGGTCTCCCTAAACATACTTGGAAAGGTCTTCAGTGTTCATTATTGTTTTCGTGGAAGACTTGTGTCCCTAAGAATCTGAAGATGACTGCTCTAAATTTGGTGTTGTTCATGATGGTCCCAACATCTCACCAGATGTGTCTAGTCTGATGGGCAGTACTTTTTCCAGGAAAGGAAATGAATTCATTTATCCATGTATTAATGTAAACAACACACATGACATGAGCCAGGCACCAAAATGACATTGGGGATAATCAGAGTAAGACCTGAGTCTTGCCTTCAAAAGACACTGATTGACCTTATTGAGGGGAAGGGGAGTAAGTTGACTATTACAGTGGTAGCCTAGAAGTGTGCCAGGCTACTTTGGGAATATAGAGGAGACCTCTCTATATTAGACTTGCTGGGGCCTATTTTGAGTCCTAAAAGATGAACAAGAGCCGTCTACATTGAAAATAAGGTGAAGAACAATTCAGAGATGGGATGGCACGGTGTGTGGACTTACCAACCCCATCTGTCCTCCTGGCATGCTTGAATGGGCTCCTCTTAAGCATATGCAATCTCTTTGCTCCAATGTAGAATTCACCAACTAGTGTTTTTGCCCCATCAGTTTGTCCCTCAGCAGTGCTTCCAAAATGTGGTTGGGGTGTCAGTCTACAAACTGTTAACGGATAGTGATGAGGAGACAGAAATCAATTAATATTTAAGATTTTAATAACCATTTGCATTGCTGTGATATTCAAGCAGGGGCTGAGTGGCCTTGTCTCCTTGAATAGGATACTGACAAAAATGATCCATTTGCTATTGTCATGGGTTGAATTGTGTTCCCAACCCCACACACACCCCCAAAAAGATGTCAGATCCTTACCTCAGTATCTGTACCTACATCTTCGCAGATATAATTAAATTAAGATGAAGTTATTAAGCTGGGCCCTACTCCGATGTGACTTTGTCCTTATAAGAAGAGGTAACATTGAGGAGCACCTGGGTGGCTCAGTCAGTTAAGCATCTGCCTTCGGCTCGGGTCATGATCTCAGGATCCTGGGATCGAGTCCCACATTGGGCTCCCTGCTCAGCAGGAAGCATGCTTCTCCCTCTCTCTCTGCCTGCTGTTCTCCCTGCTTGTGTTCTGTGTGTGTGTGTGTGTGTGTGTGTCAAATAAATAAAATCTTAAGGAAAAAAAAAAGTAACATTGAGCATAGCTGTACAAGAGAATGCCATCCGAGGGCAGACTCACACAGGGAGAATGGAGCTGCAAGAGACAAGGGAGAATTCCCCTCTTCCTCTCTACAGGTTTAAGAGTTAATAGCCCTGCCAACACCTTGATTTTGGACTTCTAAGCCTTGTCATTGTAAGACAGTAAAGGAAACTAATACAGCTATGAATTGAAAAGTAAAAATATAATCACCAGTCCTTTCTCACAGATATTTGAGAAGTTCTGCCCTAGAGGAGAGGAAAAATTAAATCAGCAGTGGCACAGACAGGGGCCATAAATAACCCAGAGATACGCAGAGTCTAAAGAAAATTAATGAAAGCAGCAGAATCAGACAGTCATCAGAATTGAACTTCTCAAGCAAGGGGGAGCAAAGCAGAGAAGGTGACAATCTGCCTGGACTGTTGATTATCAATGAGAAATGCTTTACCATGCCTCACCCCCCCTCTTGGTCCCATACATTTCTAAAGGGAACTTAATTTTTTCCTGTACATCTCGATATTTGCAGAAATGTTTGGGAGAGGAATACATGGAACCTAGAAATCGTTAATTGGGAACTTACAACTCTAAAATGTGAATTATGAAAGTAGTTATGTTGTAGGGGATAAAAGAGGTCACAGACTTCACTACTGTGCATCATACACAATTCTAAACCCTTACAGATGTTCTCATTGATGTTCACAGTGATAAATTATAATAATTTTCTCATTTTGAAAGGAGAGGGGTGCCTGGATAGCTCAGTTGGTTAAGCGTCCGACTCTTGATTTCGGTTCAGGTCATGATTTCAGGGTCCTGGGATCAGGCTCTGCATCGGGCTCCACAGGGAGTCTCCTCGAGGATTCACCCTTTCCCTCTAACCCCCCTGCATGCGTGCTCTCTCTCTTAAAAAAAAAAATTAAAACAAACAAAAAATATTTAAAGGAGAATTGATGAGTAACTTGCCCAAGATAAACAATCAGGTCATGGGAGAGCCATGTTCCAAACTCAGATTTCTCTAATGCTAGTGTTCTTGATATTAACCATATTCCTTTATTGCCTCCCCAGAGAAGTTGAGTGAAGCATTTTTTACCTACTGGTGAGACTTGAGAATATGTGTTTATATATTTGCATACATATAGACCATTATTAGGCACTCAATAAATGCTTGGCACAGTAACACAACTTTCTTCTATCGATTCTAACTGACACTCCATTTTTAACCCCATTTTACATATGGAGAAACGAACTCTGGTTATTTCAGCATTTTTAGAACTGAAAGAAAAAGAATTTAAACAGGAGAGAATCCGCCATGCAACCCGCTTCCACAGACCCAATTTTTCTCTCAGTACTGGGGTCAGGTCCGATAGTGAAGGCCCAAATGTGGACTCTTCTCAGGAGGCCCTGTCTTGTGGAATGTGGTACTTTTCCCTTCTGTTATTTTTCTGTCGGTACCTTCAGGCATATGCTTTCAAGTACTTTGATGATGTTTAAAGAAAAGACATGAGTGCAATATGGGCATTTTCCCTCAAATTGGTAAACTCTAGTTTAACTACATTCCACACTATTTCCTCTGTGAGAGGACACTGTTTTCTCACAGAAACTGGGGCAAACTGAGAGGCTCTCAGCTATTTGGAAGGAGAGACCACAGTGAGGAGACTCACTGTCCTCAGAATAATATCATAAGTCCCAAATCTAGCAATTGGGAATTAGTTTGGGGATTTTGAATAATAAAGGACATTTCTGGAGAATCAAAACAGTAGAGTACTTGTAGGCCCCAGAGATAGAATTCCTAGGTTCAAATCCTGGGTATATTTGCTACCCGATATGATCTTGGAATAGTCACTTAACCAATTTGTGTCTCAATTTTTATTATCTGTAAAATGGGGATGGCGTCTTCCTCACTGGATAAGACAATGTTGGAATATGGTTCGTGTTTTATAAATATTTTCTAATATTAGGAGCAGCCCTCTGGTATCAGTAGGAATTGGTGTTTGTGAAACAATTTTATAATTTGTAGTAAAAAATGAAAGAAAACCATCTACCTGTCCAGCAATTTGTTTTTCTTTGTTGCGTCTTCTCTAAATATTTGTGTTTTTTACCTCCTCAAAATCACCCACCTCAGAAAATTGAAGCGGCTCGTGGGGGGGGGGGGGCGGTTTGCTTAAAAGTAGCGCCGCGTCTTCTGTGTGGTTAGTGCAGCTCTTAACTTTGCGAACACATGTTCTCCTCTACCTTCTCTGTGTTTCCTTGACTTGTGCCTGCTGTGGCAACAGTGAGTGGTACATATTTTAAGAACTGGGTGTCCGAAGATCCAAGTTCTGTTTTTATTGTCCACGTTTCTGTCGCCACTGTAATTCCATCAGCATGTTTCCTTGTGTGGCAAACGGATTGATAAATCCCTTCCCTGCTTATTTCAGTGAGTTTTTATGAAGACAGAAGAGAAATTACTTTGAAAAATGTGCAATAATAAATAGAGTAGATAAACCTAGAGAATCTGTTTATTTAGTCATAAAGGCCAAAAGAATGCAGTTTTGCTGTAAATAAAATGATGTGTATAAAAATTGTGTGGTTTGAGTAAAAGAGAATGAATTTTAAAATGTATCTTAAAGGACACATAAGGCAATGCGCGCCATTCGGAGCATCTCTCTGATAGCTAGCACGTAACCATTGTATTTTGATTAAGATAGAGTACAGAAAGAATTCTTTTGGTTTTTTTTTTTTTAAGATTTTATTTATTTATTCGACAGAGATAGAGACAGCCAGTGAGAGAGGGAGCACAAGCAGGGGGAGTGGGAGAGGAAGAAGCAGGCTCATAGCAGAGGAGCCTGATGTGGGGCTCGATCCTATAACGCCAGGATCACGCCCTGAGCCGAAGGCAGACGCTTAACCGCTGTGCCACCCAGGTGCCCCAGAAAGAATTCTTTTTACGAAGTCATTTCTTATGAACAAGTGTACAGTGAACGGTCAGATCTGTAATAGCGTGTTTATCAAACAATTAACAAATCCAAAGGATCTACTTTCCGCAAGGCAACATAAGGAAACAAAGTAGAGGAAAGGAGATATTCCATGAGAAAAAAACGAGATCACAGGCACAGAGCAAGTTTCTTAGCATTCATCTTACAGATCCTAAAAATAATACTGAGGCATGGGTATTATTTCAGTTCTACAGACAAAGAAGCAAAATCAGAAAAGTCTGACAACTTGCTGAGAGCCAAGCTGATTCCAAGCAGAGGCTGGATTCAAACCCGGGGTTCTAGAGGCAAATCTAGGGATCATCCCTGACATGGGGCCATGTGTCATGGACTTTTCTTTCTGGTTGGAGAAGAGTTGACCGTAAAATAATTAACCTCAATAGTGCCATTGATGTCAAAGCAACAGAGTACTTGAGAGACTTCAGGGCTTTGTAAATAGTAAAACTAAGTAAGAAATACAAGATATTATTAATGATGAGGGCAATGATGGGCAAGAGTGCTTGGAGGAATGGCCAGACATGCCAATAATGGTGGGGTTTGAGATACAGCCTGAAGGTTGGGTAGGATAACCAAAGATTGGTGGAAATTTCAAACATTTCCCACAGGATTTAGAGGCATAAAAGTGGGAAAGATCAGAATTCTCAAGTGATGGATCACTTGAGACCATATTATGTGAGGTTTAATTGAAAATTGCCGGCAACCTATGACAATGAGTTTGCTTTTATGCTTTTTCTCTGTATTGAAATCTCGAGTCAGCAAAAGTGAGTGATCATACATTTGTATCAACATATCAGAGTCTTTCCATCTGAGACCCTGTTTTTCTGCCTCAGTGAGTAAGCAGTTGGAGCCTGAAATGGAAAAGGTGCACTTATTTCTCACGCAACATACTATAATGACGGGATGCTCTTCATAGTCCAATCAAAAAGGTCACTGGACTTATTCAAGTCACCCTTTGAGAGACCACCAGATTTAAATTTAGAAAATTGGATGCAGGCTTCAACCCTAATAAATATACTATGTGTTTGACCCTGAATAAGGCACTTAGCAGCCTGCAAGCTAAATGTTGCTCTCTTTTTTTGCAAATAAAAATTTGTGTTTTTTTCACTTGCAGAAACACATTCATTTTCATATTATTTATTACTGTTTTTATGCTATGGCAACAGAATTGAGTAGTTATTACAGATACGGCATCACCTGCAAAATCTAAAGTATTCACTGTCTGGCTCTTTACAAAAAAAAGGTGTGCCAACCTCCAATCTATAGCACATAACCTATTTATTCCTTAAAGTAACACCATGGGGTAGGTACTGTTATTATTCACATTTTACACGTGTGGGACCTGAAGCACAGAGATGTTTCGTAACATGGGCACGGTTGCAAAGCTGTGAAGTGCAGGAGTTAGTATTAAAGTGACTGCAGCACTAAAATCAAGAGCTAACTGTTGTCATATGTGCGAAAGCACATTGTAAAGCAGGAAAGAGTCCTAAGCAGCTTTTGAGAGGCAGTATGCCCCTAAACCAATTGTTTGAGGCCACATACAAAAGTTTTCAAACTCTAGCTTCTCCACTTTGGTTGTTGTGACTTTGTGCCAACTGCTTAAACTGAGTCTCTGTTACCTTATATCTATACATCCGGGTAATTATACTCACCTTGCAAACTTCTGCTGTGAAAATTAGAGCGAATTAATGCAAGGCAGCACATAAAGAAGGCATGGTAGCTCGTGAGTGCTAAGGTAAGGCTCCCACTGGCTTATGACTTTGTTTTCACAATACTGGCTTCCATTACAATATTTAACATTTAAGATTTAATTTTATGTCCTTGCCTACCTTCCTTTCTCCTTACTAAACTGTGAGCCTCTCAGAGAGAAGAGACATTGCTTATTTGTTTTTGTGCCCCCAGATTTTTGCAGAGTTTGGCCCAAGAGTGTCAGTAAATATTCATTGACTAGATGACCAGTTTCTAAAGCACTAAGGTGGTAGATCTTGTCATGCTCATTCCTTGCCGGGCCACGTTAGAGAGGGAAAAATGCTCTTTTTCCATTTTAATATTTTTAGGATATAAAGAATGATGCTTCATTTGTTGGTTCTGTGTTACGGCTAGGCCTGGGATTTATTGTTGCGTTGGGCAGTCCGCTTATTACGGCCATTTTTATTCCTTGTTGGTAGAATCAATTAGGTAATCAAGATGAAACATGTGCCTGTTATTGGATTCAGAAACATTCCATACTCTTTCTTCAAGATACTTCTAAATCACCCAGGGATGTGCAACCAATCAGGATGCCTAATTTGCCAAACTCTGATTCTTCGCACTGGGGAAGAAAATGAACATATGCTAAAGGTTGTTGGACAGGTCTGTAGTACCTTCCCTGTGAAAATTTCCTAAAATGGCGTCTCCTCTATCACCACAGGCTGCTTAATTCACTTCAGAGTGATTACTTTTTTCTTATGCCCTGAGGCCTTAGACCAATGTGTATTTTCTGGTCCATAGAATATCCGTCAGTGCTAGTGAGGTCTCCTTATTCAGGTCTCAGCCATGCTTCCATCTGTGAAATGGGAGTCGTGATTCCTCCCTCACAGATTTGGTAGAAAGATGAATTGAAATACAAATGCAAAGCAACTGGGAAGGTGCCTAGAAAATTATAGTTCACCGTACATGATGATTCCTTTTCATTGCTTTTTTTTTTTTTTTTAAATCAAGGATGAGCATCGAGGTTTAATTCACTACTTATATAGCTTATTTGTTCCAAGGAGGCCAGACTAATGACAAAAAAGTCCAGACTGAATAAAGGCCACTTTAGAGTTCATGTAATACATCTGATGTGTGTGTGTGTGGGGGGGGGTATGGAATTATATATGCATATTTCTGTCATTCATATATTTCTCAGATTATGCTGTTTTTAAGCAAATCCTCACTCTGATATCTAATAGTTACTAGTCTTATGATCTCAGTTGCTATTGAGGAAAATTATTTAATAAGCACTCTGTAATTGTTATCCCTTGAGTTATTGAAATATTTAAAGTATTACTGACTTGGGGCACCTGGGTGGCTCAGTTGGCTCAGCATCTGACTCTTGATTTTGGCTCAGGTCATGATCTTAGGGTTGTGAGTTTGAGCCCCCTGTTGGGCTCTGCACTCAGCAGGGATTCTGCTTGAGATTCTCTCTCTCCCTCTCCCTCTCCCCCTACCCCTGCTCATGCTTTCTTTCTAAAAATAAATAAATCTTCAAAAAAATAATTACTGACTCTCCTAAGCTGAGATATTTTTTTCTTTTCTTTTCTGATTGTTTTCCATCCTTTTAAATCTCCTTTCAAAAATGTTTATTTGTACCTTATATCCATCAAGCAATATGGAGATAGAAAAACTATTGTATGGTTCTTGACCTCAAGAGAGATAAAAGTCACCTCAAATGCATGTGGACAATAGCAGAAAAAAGTATAAATAAGAAATAAATGAATCATGAGATAGACTGTTTAGAAGAAAAAACAGTAATTTTTTTTTTTTTTGCCTGAAATAGAGAAAAGGCAACGATAGCATAGAGAAAGCAATTAAATAATTTTTGCCTGGCAGAATGTGGGAAGGCTTCAGAATTCAAGGACTTTTGATCTGAGGCTTAAAAGTTGAAAATTCTTTTCTCACTTTTACAAACTTGAAGATGGAAGTTTGAGCAGAGGAAAAAACATATGCAAAATCTAAGAAGTGTAAGAAATACTTTCATGCTTTTGAACAAGTAGCTTGTTTTTTGCTGTAAAATATAGATTGGAACTTAAGTGGCAGGCTTTAGTACTAATTAGGCAGTTAGTACTTATTTGTCAGACCAATGAATTTAAGGCTTGATCCTGTTAAGGGAGAGTTATTTAATAACTTCAGTCAGTATTATGACATGATTATATTTGCATGATCAAAAGATGATTTCAACAGCAGGAAATTTGGTAACAGGTGTTTGGAAGATTGGTGAATTAAAAATAGGGTGATTGCTATTGAGGTTTTTGCAGTCAAGGTAGGTAAGAGTCAATGGCATCCAGAGGGAGTTAATGGTAAATGAACAAGGAGTATATATACCTCTAATACCAGAGCTTTGTGTGTGTTTTTAATGAGCCAATATTAATAGAGCCTGTTGTCTAATTAGATGCTGGGAATGATGAAATATTGAAGTAAAAATAAGGCAAATAAAATGACTTCCTGACTTCCCTATAACGTCCCAAATCTCTTATTACATTATGCTATACTTGAGGGCATTCAGCCTATGTTCTATCTATAAGCTAACCGTAGTGCCTAGAATATATTAATCAATGAATAGTTAGTTGTTGAATGAATCAGTGGTGAAATTTACAGATCTGGATAATAGAGGATAGAGAGTAGATTTATGGGAGCTAGATAGACGTTGGTTTTGGAATATACGGCATGTCTGTGGCTCCATGTTATATACTTCTAGCAAGTACTTCTATGCCTGAATGAAGAGCTCCTGAGAGAACAGGACTGGAGCTATGAGGTCATTAACATTAAGTGGCGATTTAAGATACCAGTATAAAGGAGATCATTTTAGGAGAGAAATGCTGCTCTCTCTCTTCTTTTTGTAGTCAGACTCTGTCCCACTAACCTGTCCTTTACCCTTCCAATTCTTCTTTCCTTCTGTATCCCTTTCTACTTTATTCTTTACCCAAAGACTGTATTGCTCTAGAGTAGACCACTGTTTAAATTGAGTAGAACACTTCAACTA
>NW_024426774.1:9767235-9796850 GCF_017311325.1 Ursus maritimus | reverse complement strand
TTTTGGTGATGATTAGCCTTTTTAACCCCAGCCCCCCACTGAAATGCTTTTCCAAGTGAAAGGTCAACTTTCTGCATCCTGTTTATCACGAGTATCACCAACAATCCTACCCACTTAAGGAATAAAATGAATTCCATTGATTTTTGTTTTAACTTCTTAATCTTTTTTCATTCGAGTATAGATTACACACAATGTTACATTAGTTTCAGGTATACAATATAGTGATTCAACAAGTTTGTACCTTATGCCTTGTTTACCACAAGTGTAGCTAATATCTATCCCCATGTAATGCTATTACGGTATCATTGACGGCATTCCTTCTGTGTCTTTCATTCCTATAACTGGAGACCTGTATCTCCCACTCATCTTAACTTCCTTAATCTTAACTCTTCTGTTATGTAAAACCATGCATGCGTGGCAACTTTCTTTAGGAATTAGGGCGTGATGATTTACATTGAAATTTGTGCATCATCAACATATCTAATTAAAGCCAAAATTAATGCTTCATGCGATTATTTCTGATATACTTCTTTCTGGTCAAAGGTAGTGAAAAATTAAACTAATCACTTCTTGTAGTACTTTAAGAACATGTTCATTGTTCATCATTTCATTCAATGAGTATTTAATATTGTTAGTTTTATGAGCCATGATAATTCTATTCTAAGCCAGTTAGACTGCCCCACCCAATTTAAAATCCCATTTATTCATAGGACTCATAATTGTGAAATTAGTGAAAATTGCATTAAAATAATTAAAATGGAAATAGAATATTTAGCAGCTTCAAAGTACTGCACAAACATTTATTCATTTTTATCATGAGCCTTAAAATAATGCTCTGAGTATTATGAAAAGAGTTGCTTCCTATTGTAGGTAACTTTAAGAGTATAGTAAATCTGTCCAATTCATATAGTTAGTAACTGTTGGACCTTAAATCTGAACAAGCACAAGATCCATACTCTGTTCTTTTCATTCATCATGCAACCCCTTAGTAGAGACAACTTGTCTATTGGAAATTCTTATGGATGATTATTAACTGGAAATGCCATCTGACTCCTCTGATAATATTTAATCACAAATTTAAATTCATGACTTATTTTACTGTGTTAATATTCCTGAAACCTTTGATGAATGTGTCTAACTTCATTGCATTGATATAATTTGACATGAAGTACATATTAGAGTCCTAAAATCAGCAAAGTGTAGCAGAGTTTCAGTGAGAAATTGAGGAAAGATTGAGAGGAATGGCTATGAACATGCAATACTAAGCAATGTTGGGTGCAACCAAGAAGAGACCCTCAGAATTGGCCTAAGGAAAGAGCCATTCATCTGGAAGTCTGTCCTGCTCTTAAAGAAAAACACAGAAGAGCTCAGGAGTGAGGGACTGGGAGTCCACTGCCTAGTTCTTTCACCTTTCATTCAAATTCTTATTAATTTCAAGAATAACTTCTCAAAGTTGATTTAATCATAACCTTTTCCTGCAAGAGAAATGGCTGGTGAACTTGATTTTAAATGGCTCATGTACTTCCAACATGTAGATATGTAACTTTTATAACCTGAACTTGGAGTAAAATGATCATGCCCCATTTTTATAGCGACTATAGTTGGACCACAGCATCCAGCAATTGATAGATATTAAAAATGCTCAATGAATGATGTCATACTGTTACGTTTCTGGAACAACCACTTTACCATTCTACTCCTTACATGCACATTTGTTTTCAAACACAGTATTACCCAGTCTAATCAATGACAGCCAGGACACAGTGCTCATATTTATCCAAAAGTTCATATCCAGTTCAGCTAAATAAACAATCCCTATATAGTATTGAAAAAGCCCAATGGAGGTGTACAGAGAAATCAGGGATCATCCATAAATAAGTATATCTCATGTTAACCTAGCAAAATATATGTGAGGAGGGCTAAGGAGAATCTGAGAACATTCTTGGGCTCTTTTAATGTTATGAATGGTCATATGCATTTTTCAAAAAGAACATTACTTTCAAGAAAGATGAGCACTATTGATAACAGAAAAATCCTACTCTTAATGGCTTACTCAAGAAAGAAAGAATGGCTAAAATTTGAGAGTAAGTGCAGAGGAGGAAAATGAAACTCAGAGGGAATGAAAAATAGTGGAAATGCTCAAACTGTTGGTGATAATGGGCTTTATCTCTTTGGATTGTACTTTCCTTATCTGTAGTATGTTTTTCAGATCTATTTCTGATCTATTTTTCTATAAGCAATGATTTTGTTGAAATTAGCCATTCTTGTGGTCTGCTTTTAGGATGGGGATACCTCAGGATATAGAAAGATCCACTCTGGTAGAATAATTTTCATGATAGGTATTTGAAATGAGAGTCTGTGTAGTAAAGACTTTAACCTTGCCCCCAAAGAAATCTGGCCTTTGCCCTTGCCTCCTGAGAGGTAATCTTTGTTTGCCTGGGGGCCTTGTTGTAGACAGATCATAACAGTGTGGTTTAGAGTTGGGGCTGGATATGCCAGAAAGACCAAAAATATAATTTCGGTGGGGTGATGAAGTATCAGTCGATCTAGAAACAGGTCAACCACATCGACATCCAATCAATCATGCTACATAATGAAGCCTCAGTAAAAATTCTGAAACCGAGGCTCAGGTGAGCTTCCCTAGTTGTCGGAGCTCAGCCTGGTCACACCTCAGTGCCAGGAGCATACCAGGAGATAATGATGGAAGTTCTGTGTTTGGTACTTCTCCTGGACTCTGCTCCATGCCTCTCTCTCTCTCTCTTTTTTTTTTCTTGGCTGACCTTAATCTGTATCCCTCTCTTATGATAAACCATAACTGTGAGTATTACAGCTTTCAGTCAGTTCTATGGGTCTTTGGAGTGAATTATCAGACCCAAGAGTAGTTTGGGGAAACCTTTGAACTTACAGTTGGTTTCAGAAGTGAGGTTGTTCTTCTGTGGATTTCTGTGATTCCTCTGAACTTTGTAGTTGGCCAGTTCTCACAGTTGGCCTAAACTTTCATAGGACCATAATAGAAAGAGCCATCTTTGAATTTACTCCTATGCAAATTAATAATTTCTCAACACCTAGTGTCTGGAAGGTCCAGTACCATAGGTTATGGGTGATATGAAGGAGAATAAAAATTAATAGTGGTGTTTTATGGTCTCAAAATTCAATGAAAGAGACAAGCATACACTGCAGTTGTAATGAAAGATGTAATGCAGTATGATGTGTTGAAAGAAGAGAAAAACACCCCCTGGTAGCAGAGAGCTAGTTTGGCACAGACCTTGGTGTTTCCAAAATCTGGCCTGGCACTCTCAAATCGGCCATACTTTTCTTCTGTTGCATACGAATAGTTTCATAGAACAGTAACATCAAACAAGACCACTCTGTGCTATGATGATAAGACCAAAACAAAATGATTCTATAAGCATTCCTGAATATGGGCAAAAGCAGGAACACTGTTCAAAACCCCCAAATGGCCAAACATCCTTTTTCATGGCTAATGTGAGTGATTACTTCTCTTTGTTTGTTTGTTAATGGTTATAGCTTTAGACTTATTTTATTCCTCCTGCCTTTAAGATTAATAAAGACACATAAGCAAAAAATAACCCTGATTCCAGAATATACCCATTTAAGAGCAAAAGTCTTCTTTCTGAAATCTTCCCCCTAATCTAACACTCCTGAATCTTTAATACGTCCTTTTAACTTTCTTTTACTGAGAACCCCACTCTTCCAATGGCACTCCCCCCCCCTTCATTATCACAAGTCAATAAATCCAACTTTATTGGACTGTAACTGTGTTCCTGGCAGTCTTTGATGGGCATCCACAAAGCTGTGATATGCGTATGGTTTCTGAAGGAAAAAGGTAGGAATCGGAACAATGACTATCAGTTTTAACAATACTGCCATTGCTGTCCTGAATGAGGGGACTTGGCGAAGCCTACACAGCAGCTCAGTGACTGAACCGAGATTACAACCATGGGAACTTGGGTCTTCCAGAGCAGTGTTCTATGGATTACACCATTGTGTTTATTTATTTTCCTTACCCTTTAGACAATACAGTTTAGAACTAGAATAAAATTTAAGCCAACTTAAAATGCTGTCATGTTCAGTAAATAAATATGTGACAAAAATGAAATTAAAAACCCTAAGGCTTCCTGATTACAAAATAGAAATTTAAGACTATTGATATTCTTTAATCAGAATGTCAAATCTGGAAGGACAGCTTCTAGGTCTTTATTTTAGCCCTGTTTCAAACTACGCAGTTACTTTACCGTACCAATCCAGACCATGCAATTTTATGTTTTCCACAATTGAAGATTTATATTTGTGCTTGTCACGTGTAGTTCTGTGAATATATTAAATGAAAAAGGGGGGCCAGTCATCAAGGAAATTAAGGAGATGCTAGGTCCTTTAACAGTATATTTCTTGGAGCCTTTAGTTTATTAACATCTGTCATGAATACTGAGGACAAGAATACAATGAGGATGCTTTCAGAAAGTATCTGACAATTGTTTCTGTACCTCCTGTCCCTGCAAGGAGGCTTGGTGTGAGAGCAGTTTTCAGAAGAAAATTTGAAATGTATGAATACTTTATTTCCTTGTTAATTATTTTCCTCTCACAAATATTTACTGAATGTTCGTGATGCTAGGCTTTCGGTGGGAAGTGGGGGAAGGCAATAGGTAATATAAAAATGAAGCACAATGCTCTTGTTGTGCAGGAATTCACAATCTAATTGGGCTAAAGGCATGAAAAAATGGGATATATTTTCTTAGTATACATAATTACTATTTGGGTGAAGGGGAAAACACTGACATTTTCCCTATTGAATTTATTATAATTTTTGCTGCATAGCAGAACATCTTTTGATATTTTTCTTCAAGAAAGTTTCAGTTTTATTTACCTCCGAACACGAATAATAATAATAATTAGCACAGTTTGAGGGATCACTTTGCACATGACACTGCAATGCAATTTGCATATAGTGTCTAATTAATTCCAAGACCCTTTAAGATATAGATTCTACAGAAAAGGAATCTGAACCTTCAAAATTAAATTTTGCTAAGAACTATGGTTTATAAACAAAAGAGCTAAAAACTATCAGGCTTAAAGCCTGTATTCTTAATCTATAATGATGATTCTGGAAATACATGATTCATTCAACTCTATATTCCCATAAAAATTTACGCTTAATCATTCAGATGTCACCATTCAATTCAAGATGTAGAAGACAATGGGCATCAGAGATCAGGTATTAAGATAGAAGATATCATAAGTTGTAATTCTTCTTTGCTGTCAAAATTACGAGGGAAAAAAATCATTTCCCCACATTTGCATTCTCTTAGATCCTAAGTAAATCTAATTATTTAATACCAAAAATACCTCTTTTGAAGTCTAGAAATATTTTATAAAATTTGAATGCCACTCCATTAATTTGCATGCCACATTAATTTGGACTATTTTCATCAATAATTTTAAAGCAAAATGGATTGCATGCAGTTGGGAAATATTATAAATCACTGAAAGCTGTAATAAATGGCAAAGACCTAATAGGTCACTTAAACCAACTGAACAGTGCAGCCAGATGAGAAAGAAAGTTAGAAAGGGAGATAATAGCTCTTCCCTATCTTAAATTTCATTAAATTGAAAAATAAGCATTAGACAATAACCTCATTTAGTATAGCTCTGTCTCGGTTTCACTACTAATGTGGTCATGGTTTCTTGAAAAATGGGGATGTGAGAAAGTTCAAAGTCCACAAAAGTAGAGACAAAAAAATAAGACTTTCTTTTCAATCTTGTCCCTGTTACTAACTTTACTTTTTTTTTTAATGTTTTTTATTATATTATGTTACTAACTTTAATACGAGCAAATCGGTAAACCTCTGACCATCAGTAGTAGGTCTTGGAAGGGAAAAGGGAAGAGTGTTATGTAGTTGCTTTTTGTTGGTATTTGACCCCCATATTTCCTCTGGGTTTCTCTAGGATTCTAAGAAGAATACCGTTGATAGGGGCACCTGGGTGGCTCAGTCGGTTAAGCTTCTGCCTTCGGCTCAGGTCATAATCCCAGAGTCCAGGGATTGAACCCCTTCGGGCTCCCTGCTCTGCAAGGAGCCTGCTTCACCCTCTCCCTCTGCCGTTTCCCCTGCTTGGGCTCTCTCACTCTCTCTCTCTCTGTGTCAAATAAATAAATAAAATCTTAAAAAAAGAAAATATTGTGATAAACCAATCAGGCAAGAGACATAGGTATTAGTAGCAATAGTGAAAAGTAGTAGGATTCTGAATATGCTTTGAAGTTAGAGCTGACAGGACTTTTTGATGCTTTTAGTAAGAGGGAAAAACACATGATGATGACCACAAGAGGTTTAACTTGAGCAGTGGGTAGGATGGAATTGGCCTTTCCTGGCCTTTGATACATGCAGCTTTGAAGTGTCAGGGAAGGAATTAAGAATTTGGTTTTGAATACAGTCTGTTTGAAAGGTCTTTTAGATACCCAAATAGAAATGTTCAGTAAGCAGTGCATATGCGTGTTTTGAATGGTACACTTCCAAGACTATATATACATCAGAATAACCCTTGTGTTTATTTAGTCCCATGATAAAACACTTAGAACTTAATTGATTCAGACAGATTAAACAAGTATACTAAGTGTAATAAGATTATGAGAATGCAAAAATTATAAAGAGAGGTTAATAAATACAAGCTTAGGATGAAATATATCACAACACTAAGAGCTCTTAGAGTACAAGTGTGTATTTTTGTTTGTTTTCAGTAATGTAACACTTTGCAGATTTAACATCAACAAGGATACCTTACCTGAATCACTACAATTTCTCCCTAACTACCCCCCCCCACTGCCATTTGTTTTTGCCCAGTTCTAATATAACCCATGTGGAATGAAAACAATACTTTAAAAAGGGGGAAACATCTGATCATGTCTCTTCCAGCCCAGCGCTTCAACACACTACTCTGGATCATACTTTCAACTGCTCTTATATTGACCAAAATCTTTTACATAGTGAGAAATCTCCTTCACCTGTTCCCCGCCTTCTGTCCACTTTCACTCAGTACATCTGCCTACCTCCCCTCTCTCCTTAACTCTGCTTTCGTTGGCCTTTTTCCATTCCTCCAGTGATTCAAGGACCATCTTCCCTTCTCAAGGACCTTGAACACAAGGTCTTCTATTGCTTCTCCTTCATGCTTTATCCTACTGTTAATTCTCACATCCTCCAAATCTCTCGGAGTATTTCCTTCACTATTTACTCTAATTAATGTCCACCCTTCAGGTACACAAATCTGGTGTCACTCTGTGCTCTTATTTTATAGATCTTATGGAGATTATGACTAAGCAATCACTTATGACACAATCTGCATGAATACTATTTACCCCGTGGGATGGTCAGGTCCCATCAGGGTGGAGTATATATCTAATTCACTCTTTTAGGTGTAACACTTAGTAGAGTGCTTCACACATAATAAGTGTACAATAACATTCAATACACATGCAAGAAAAAGGAGAAACGATTGTTTTTCTTTCATCAGTTCTTGGTGTTATATTGAGAGATTATAGAAATAAGATACAGTAAGACTAAGATGTCTTAGTCTGAGAGAGGCAATGGAAATAATGCATGGATGAGTCCCTTCATTACCTTGATTGAATTCACACTGAGAATGATAGTGATTCTTGCAGAGAATGAACAGTGATAACAGTCACCTTGTGTTTTGATGATTTTATTCATTCTAATTTAGTCCTGGTTTGAAGGTTTTAGAAAACATGTGTATTTTTAATTACTTTTATTAGAGCTGCTTCATTAGGTACGCTTTGAGGGGTGGGGAAAGAAAATTCATGGAAATGGTGTGGTGCAAAGATCAGAGATTTCAGGGTCAGGTTTTGTTCCCATGGTGATCAATAGTTTGTTGATATTGGAATACTCAAATTTCATTATCATAATTTTGACTTTTCTTACCTGCACAATGAAGAAGATAGACTTTAACCAGATCTCTCAAATTCTTTCAAAATTAAAATCCCATGATTTAGTTTTTAGCTCTAGTTCAGTCAACCCTTAATATCCAGCATTTCCTGTGTTACTGCCCTTCTTTTCAGTAGTTAATTAGTAGTTCTAGTGACCTCGTTACCTCTTGTCTTTTTTTTTTGTCATGATCTGAATAGAAGTGTCTAAATAAAGGAATATAAAACAATCTGTTACTAATCTTGTGTAAGATAAAAAAAAGTTCACAGGTATGGCTTGATGGATAGGATGATTAGTGAATTAAAAGGGAATTGCATGAATTTTCTTTAAAATTACATTAATATCTATGAATGTGAATCTATTGCATAAGCACATTAATATTGCTATCTATTTAAAGAGGAAATGAATATGACTAAATTAGATTAAATTAATAATCCAAAGATAGTTTAAAAATTTTGAGTTTTGTAAGAGTAAAACAAATAGAGAAATAAGAAATGTAGATAAGACATAAATTATGGGAAGAATTAGGTAATTTTATAGATTGTCAAAGCAAAGCTTGTACTAGTCAATATTAAAAAGACGAAAGGTACTTTTTTTCAGGGCTGTGGCCCAGAATGCAGTCTTACCTCAACTCAGCTGGAGCAAAGGGGTGGGGAGAACTTTTAAGGGATGGGGGGATCATAGGTCACATTTGTTTGCTTATTGGTGTTACTCAAAGGAAAAGTAAACTTTGTCATATTTTAAATGATAGGAGGTTGTTCTATAATTTAAGCAAATCTCCAGTGTAGTTAGGCTCCAACCCTACCACAGAACCCGGGAGACAGGGGTGCTACTTTCTTCGATGACTACTTTTTTTTTTTTTTTTTTTTTTAAGGGAGAGTGGGGAAGAAGAAGAAGGAGAGAGAGAATCTTAAGCAGGCTCCATGGCCAGTGCAGAGCCCAACGTGGGGCTTGATCTCACAACCCTGAGATCATGACCTGAGCCAAAATCAAGAATTGGACGCTTAACCAGCTGAACCACCCAGGTGCCCCTTAATGACTACATTTTAAAGAGATGGCTCTCAGGTCTTTGAGAAAGACAGACCTAAGGTCACAAAACTAGCAAAAGTGTTTCTTAAAGATTTATATCTCAAAGGGACAGAGAATTTTCAATCCCAAGTTTTCTAGAATAAATGATCTAAGCAAAGGGAGAGGGTGGAATCTCTGTGCTTAGAGCGAGTGGATTCTGTAAGAGCAGAAGTGAGAAAAGGGAGATCAGTGGCCGAGAGGTACAAAGAAGCTGCAGGTTTAAAATTAATCGAGCTGAAGAACACTTAAGGGCATTCTGGTTAGGATTTGTGTCTGAGAAGACTGTGGACAAGGTACTGTTTTATTTTACATGAAGGTGATATAATAAAATGTGTCAGTGCTAATAGTGTGATAGATTCAGGAAATACAGAAACCACTGCATTCTGTTGGGTATTGAAAATGTTAATCATTTTAAGGTGCCACTGAGTGCTTATAGAAGGCAACAGTTTTGAAGACCTCTATTAAAATGGGATTTTAAAGGGATAGGTAGACACCACTGAAAGCTAATTGTTGACAAAATGAATAGCTTTGCCAATAGTATACTGACGATAGTAAACTCACAGAATCCTGCAATTTGGAAAACATTCTCTGAAGTCAATGATATTAACTGAATGAAAGATAGAAATAACTAGATATCTACCCACCATCCATCTATCTCCCTTCGGAAATTTATCTTTCTCCTAGTTTCAGAATTGATAATCTCTTTCAAAAAATCTTCAGAAAGGAAACATTCATCCATTCTAAATAATTGACTATCTACTACTTATTTCCATTACCAGGTTTGCATAGACATCAGTTTTTCCCCTTCCTTTCTAAAAGGTTTATCGAAGTGGGTTAAGTTGTTATACAGTCTAAGTGGATGCTGTGGTGAACCAGTCAAACTCCATTCCAAGACTGAGACACACATTCTCTCAGTTTCTGGGGATGTTAACTGGCTGGAACCAGCTGGAATCTGCTTTGGGGAGCCGTTGCTCCCTAATATACCACCTCAGCCAAGACTGAGTTGCTTCCTGGGGACATAGTAACCCTGCTGACTAGTCCATGATGAAGAAGGATGGGGGTATAAAGGAATATCCTCTTGCTCAAAGTGGGGTAACTTGAAGGTTAGGCACTGCTGCACTGCCTCCCTGGAATCAGCTGGGGCCTTTTTTGCAAATGCATTTCAGTTCAGCTTCTCTTTCTGATCCTACTTCTTTTCCTTTTTTTTTTTTTTCTTCAATGAACAGACACCCAGCACACAAATATCTCAACCTGAGTTTGTTACCCAGAGAACCAGATTTTTAGTAATTGGTTCCTTTTTTATTTTTTTAAAGATTTTATTTATTTATTTGACAGAGAGAGAGAGACAGCAAGCGAGATAGGAAACACAAGCAGGGGAAGTGGGAGAGGAAGAAGCAGGCTCCCAGCAGAGTAGGGAGCCCGATGCGGGGCTCGATCCCAGGACCGTGGGATCACGCCCTGAGCCGAAGGCAGATGCTTAACGACTGAGCCACCCACGTGCCCCAGCAGTGGTTCCTGAATGTGTCTGAGGAAGCAGACTTGAAAAGGATATTTTAGAGTTGGATCACCTGCCAGCAGGTTTGCAGTGGGGACTCCTTAACCACTGGTAGGAGGAGCATTGGTAGTCCCTTCCATTCTGCAGCATTGCATTTGTTAACATCTTTAGCAGCAGTGAGCTGGCCAGTGGAATATCTAAGGCTTTTGAAGGGTTAAGGGAAAGGGCTAATTATAAGGGAAGTGGAATCTGCTGGCCGTTACTGAGTTCCATTAATGCACTGCAGGAAGAAAAGGCAAAACTAAGAATGCTTATTCAACAGTTGAAGGCAAAGTGTGAAAGTCAGAGGATCTCCCTAGTAGGACATCAACAGACTATATCTCACATCAGAAAGCAGGAAAAGCTGAAGATGAGGTCCAAACCTTAATTATACCAATAGCAGAATCCCACAGAAGGTGAATTCTCAGTCATAGCCAAGTCCATAATGTCAGGTTTAGGACCTAAGGTCAGGTTTAGGGTCCTAGTTGGGAAGGGGTGGATCTGAGACTTGAAGCTGGGATACCTGGAATGATAAACCCAAAGACCTCAAAACCTGAAATCTTTCTAGATCCTCTAGTCCTGCAAGAGTGGCCCATTTCTTTCTGGTAGGAGGCTAACACATAGCCATTTCATGAAGATGATTTAGAGACCAGGGCAATACAAGGCAACATACGACCCCAGATTAATGACGATGATTGAGTCACAACATCATCTGACAAGGTTCTGCTAAGCCTACTACAGGAAGGAAGGAATGCTATTACAAGGATCTGTAGGACCTGCACAAATCATACTGGCAAAGTTGGAAAAGGGCTCATTCCTGAGGATGTCGGGTCCAGGATTTTCTTCACTTGGTAGTAAAATGTAAAGAAATTGTCTGACTATGGAATTATCTGTAATACCCAAAAGAGAAGGTTGTTCAAACTGATCTCAAAATCTATTTACATAGGTACGATCACCAAGCGTTTATAAGAAAAAAATCCTTATGGTAACTAAGACGTTGCGTAGGTAACGTCAGTGTTAAGCTCCCTCAGAAATCATTTTAGTAAACAGCTCTATCTCAGTCATTGTTATGCAGGAGTTTTTGACATGACTGAATGATTTTGAAATATATATAGTTACAGCTACAGAAATGTCAAAGACAGGTAAGGCCTCAGGGAGGGTAATCAGAAACATGACTTTTCCCCCTGCTAACCCGGCCATGAGCTAGGCTCTGAGTGACTATTCATGCCGCACATTGTCAGTGTTTACTCACTTAGAAACTAGAACGCCAGTTGATTTACAGTTGGAGATGCACCCAGCTAAGGAAAACAAAATCTCATCGTGTCATTTCTGGCTAAAAACACTCATTGCTTTCCACTAGCCTTAGGGGAGAATCCACATTTCTTGGCCTGTCACATAGGTTCCTGCATCTTCAGCTCCCTAGCAGCACTCCAGGTCGTCTTCCACAGGCTCTCATCACCTCTCATCACCTCTAGGCTCAGCCTCAACGAACAACTCAGTAAAAACAAGCCACAGTCTCACATCTTCCTGATTTTTCAGATGTTGCTTTGTGCCTCCTTAAATCCATGCCCTTAATTCATTCCTCTGTCCACTAGGGGTGCAGGGGTCACCCTCCACCATGCACATTTGATCGGTCATCTTGTGATTGTTCCACACTCCGATGGCCTCTCTGTTCAGAAATCTGCCCCGCGTTGAGTTCCCCTTCTGACGGGCAATCAACTGAAAGCGTTAAAACAGGTGTTCAAGGTGGGCAGTTAAACGTCTCTCCTTTTCTGACTCTAATGATGTTTCATCGAGGTGTTTTGACCAGGCTTAATAGATGGTCACGAGCCCTTACTTGTCAGGTCCTTTTTCTGTGAGTCATCCTCAGAGAACCTCATGCAAATAGAGCCTAATACAACTGACTCGCTAAGAAGAAAGGGGGTTTCTCTGGGTTCTATCTATGGAACAGAGTCTCACGAGGGCTTGACAATTCATTCTTTGGGATGGACTGGGTTTCCCTATAGGGCCTTTTTTTTCTCACCATTTTGTGGTGATTTGATCAGTTTTATTTTCAGAGGATAACTTTGTTTCATTATTCTAGAAGTGTCTTTGTCATTTCTTCATTCCCTGACTATGGTAGAACAGGTAATTGGGTGTGTATATACAATTTTTTTCATCCTTACACAGACACCATGACATACCAAGAGAGCAGAGGCGGTGAGCGTAGTCTGTTTCACGTGTACATGTTGAGGGCGTTGTCTGTAGAGAATTTGAAAAAAATAATAAAAGCAACTTGCTTACAATAGTGTTACGTGCAAATCGTGATATACTGTCTTTGCTAAGTGCAAATTTTAACTTGTAAAATATTTTACTGAACTGGAATAATACCTTTTAAATAGAAAATTCTTTTTAAGTAACTGCATATTTTAAAACTTAGGGAAAAAGTAAGTAGAAATTGTATTGTTATACTCATTATTGTGACAGACCATTAAATATATGCTTTCTTCTGAAAAATTAATGGATGTTAAGTCTCAACTTATTAGTTTTCCCCCTTTGTTTTCTATAATGTATTTTACTGATTAACTTTATCTTTTCTGGAATGATTACTGAAATTAATTTTCTTAATATATAATAAAGGGTTAAAAAGTGGTCCACCCCAGCATGAAATACACTAGGTAAATCACAACATAGATGGGATATTGAAAAACTTTTCAAAGGAACTTGGCCGGAAGAGTTTAATCAAGATCCCGTAGCACATTTACTTATTCAGACATATATTCATTCACTCATTCAATCACTGAGCACCAAACATATTCCAAGCATTCTGCTAGGCCCTGCAGATACAAGGTAAGTAAGTAATCTCAGAAGTTTTTAGTGTAAGAGTAGAAGAGAGACAGAAAATTCAGTAATTAAAGCACTGAGCAGGAATCTTTGCTCTTTTTATCAATTTATCCCAAATGTCTACTCCAGCAGGCATTAAATAAATATTTTGAATTAATCCATGCTTTGAAAGAAACATGCACAACAAGGAAGCTCGAAGAGCTTCTGAGGAGCATTGGCAGTTGGCAAGATGGGAGTGGGGGGCAGGAAGAACAGATTGCAAGGAGGAGGTGCTATGAATTGCCTAATGTTGACAGATGAGTAATAATAAATTGCAGCTTCAGTCGCCACATTTTTGGGTGATTCTTTACACCATCTTTTTGTGACAATAGCTGAACAATGCAGATGTAGGACAGGGTTGGGGGAGGGGGATTTAGGGAACTAGCAAGAACTGTAGTTGACCAGACAAGAAATAATCAAGCCCGAGGTAGGGCAGCAGTACTAGTAATGAAAAGAGGGGACCCAGCTCCGGGATGAAGCCCACTCTATGATCAAAATGACAACGTTAGGTGGTTCCAATTTGAGAATTCTGTAAAAGTTAAAATAAAACAAAATAACCCCGTCTCCCAATAAAAAGTGCTAACTCCTTCTTAGAATTAGTACTTTCTGGAGAAAAGCCAATATCTACATGAAACTTTAGAGTGTGGCTATCCAATCATCATAATTGATCTGGGGCCACTGAGTGGGTCCCTGCATTCCTGGGTGTGAACATGAATAGGATGTGATTTCATGGCTGTTACTAAGCCAGCACAAAAGTACCAGACCTCCCAGCGCTATAAATATTTTACATGTCAAAAACGAAATGAGGCTATTAAAAAAGAAATGCAAATATAATCCAAGACAAACAGAGTTTTCTTCCCTAGGGGGAAAGTAAATTACAACCTTTCATAATGAAATTAATGTTTATAAGAGCACTAAAATCAAGTTCATACGCTAACTCCTTTAAAGATGGAATACTCCTTACCATTTATCAAAGATTATTCTGTTCCAGTTTTTAAATGATTTCCTGATGGTTTGTAATAGATTCTTATTTCTTTACAGCATATATAATTTGCATTAGTCTCCCTAAGAATCTAAAAGGCAGTTTTTGAGTTTGGTCAAAATAACAAGAATTAAGATCTATGAATTTCTCTTATATTTGGCATTTTCTCTGACCTTTTACAGATGTGTAGAATCATTCCTTTCTCTGGTTATTTTATTTTGCACTTTTCTTTGTGCTGCAGAATCTTGTTTCTGGAAGAAAGTGTAGGGTTATGTCATCTAGTAAGTACCAACAGAGGGTTCAGAGATCCTAAGTGTCTACGAAGGCATGAACTGGATTTAAGAGTGTTGTTCCACAAACCAAAAGCCCAAATAAAATTGCATAGTAACATTCCTAATGTAAGACAGATATTCCTAAACCTGCTTTTTGTTTGAGTTGAACTGTATTTACATTAACTCTTTGTAGTCATGCTAATGATCTCATTCTGGGCATTTTTACTTGTAATTAGATATGTTTTAAAAGTGTAATACAAATTTAAAAAGCTTAACTTAAGTGTGGACCTTAGGAGCCACTGTACAAATCTGATTTCCTTAATTTACTTGAAAAGAAACTGTGGTCAAGTGATTAAGCAAATTATCTAAGTGTTTGATACTTAATACTGAACTTTCTTACTGATTGTTGGTACAGATAAAACCTTGCATTTTGGTACTGTGTATTAAGGATGTTCATAGACTTCAACCTACCTGGGTTTTCAGCTCTTCAAGCATATCCTGAGAAAGCAATCTGAAATACCTGACAATTTTTATATATAAACATTTTCTTTAAATACAAATACATATTATAATAGGTAATAATAAACCAGAAAACCATTAAATAGAAAAAGAAAAGCAAGACTAACTTGAAAGTAGTATACAGGGGCACCTGGGTGGCTCAGTCCCTTAGGCGCCTGACTCTTGGTTTCGGCTCAAGTAAAGACCTCATGGGTGGTGGGATGGCCCATGTAGGACTCTGTGCTCAGGGCGGAGTCTGCTGGAGACTCTCTCACTCTGCCCTTCCCCTCGCATGCGCTCTCTCTGTCTCACTCTTTGTCTCTCTAAAATAAGTCTTTAAAAAAAATAAAGTAGTATGCAAATATAAGTTATATCCACCTGAATACGTACCCATTAAAATAGTGTTTACTTAAAGCATATTGTAATATACAAAAAGCCCACTCTAATATTAAGGGAAAATTACAAAATTTGAAATAATCTTTGATTACATAATGAAAAATAATATCTGCAATTTAAAATAGGAAGTAAAATGTATAATATATTGTGAGTAGTTGGACCCACTTCCTTTTTATACTTTTCTATATGTAATAGATGAACTTTTCTTCTATAGTATGTATGGCAAATACACATGATATTTCAATACAGTTGTTCCAGCACACTTTCATATCCAAACATCTTGTTAATGAAAGAATGATATTTCACTCCGCCTACTTAACATAGGTTTATAAAATGACTCCTGTACTATTAATTTCAGGCAGAACTTTTTTACATACATTGTAAAGATTTTTCAGAACATGACTCGATGTCGTTGCAGTTTGGTACCTATAGCTAAATATATTTAAAGCATAGAACTTTTGCCTTGATTATTTGAATTTTATGCCAAATTCATTCTCTGATCATGTTCCTCATGGGATTTTCTGGCCATATGAGTCATTGTTAATACCCAGTTGTTCATATGATGAATGCTGGGAGTATTTCCAGAAGAGGTCTGCTTTGGATTTTACCTATGTGCCCTATGCTATTGGTAACCGTAGGCAACCAGGTAACTAGCCGTGCAATTGTATGAGCTAGGTATTATTTATTCACATTTTATAATTGAGGAGATATAAGCTTACAAAGGTAAAGTGCATGTCCAAATTCACACTAATATGTGCTCTGGACAAGATCTAATCCAAGCTGTTGGGTTCACAGATGACAAGCTTTATGATGCTTGCTCACTGATCTCTGAGGCTAAGTTCCTGCATATGCAAACTAAACACAGTTATTTTTACAGGATCATTGTGATACAGCCCCAGTAAATAGCAACTACTTCATTATATGTCCACAAGTAGTAATAACAGTAATAATAATGAACAATATAAACCTTCTCATTTTAATACATATCCATTTGAGTTTTGTAGCCCATATGAGTATAGACCCATTTTTAGAAATATTTAGTAGTTTTGCCCCCCCCTTTTTTTAAAGATTTTTTTTTAATTTATTTATTCGACAGAGATAGAGACAGCCAGCGAGAGAGGGAACACAAGCAGGGGGAGTGGGAAAGGAAGAAGCAGGCTCCCAGCAGAGGAGCCCGATGTGGGGCTCGATGTGGGGCTCGATCCCATAACGCCAGGATCACGCCCTGAGCCGAAGGCAGACGCTTAACCGCTGTGCCACCCAGGCGCCCCTACCCCCCCCCTTTTTCTAACCCAGAGTCCAGGCCAAACCAAAAAGTATTTCTCTCTGTAAATTGAATAGAGTGAACAGCTTTCCTTCATAGTTAATATTTTCATTCAGTTTAAAATGTTTGACTATCTCAGATTAATGTTGGGTCTTATTTCCAATTCTGTGTCTCAGGGAGGCTCAGATTTTTGTCTTCTTTCTGCACGTGACTCTAAAGACCAAAAGTCCCTTTGTTAGAAAAATAACCCTCCAAAATAGCTACTGACCACACGGTCTGGTTTATACTTTGTGGTCTGATTTTTTGGCCTCTTTTCATTTACAAAAGGAAGATTGTTCTTCATCTGGACACTAATGCTTTCACGTATTTTTTTTTAAAGATTTAATTTATTTATTTGACAGAGATAGAGACAGCCAGCGAGACAGGGAACACAAGCAGGAGGAGTGGGAGAGGAAGAAGCAGGCTCCCAGCAGAGGAGCCTGATGTGGGGCTCGATCCCAGAACGCTGGGATCACACCCTGAGCCGAAGGCAGACGCTTAACCGCTGTGCCACCCAGGCGCCCCTTTCATGTATTTTATCCTCACACATATACAGAATCAACAGTGTTAGCTGGAGCACAAAACTTTTCTAACACTTTGACAACAAAAGTCAGTGTCAAACTTTAGATTTGACGAGATGTGTTTTGTTGCTAGGTTGACATGAAGTACTGTTTAAAACCTAGCAAACAGGAATATTTTATTCTGACCAACCTTCTTGAACTGATTATAGGGATTTCTGCAAGTAGTTTTCTCCTTCTTCTTCTTTTTTTTGTTTTAAGATTTTATTTATTTATTTGACAGAGTGAGAGAGCACAAGCAGGGGGAGCAGTAGAGGGAGAGGCAGAAGCAGACTCCCTGCTGAGTAGGGAGCCTGATGTGGGGTTCGATCCCAGGACCCTGTGATCGTGACCTGAGCTGAAAGCAGGTGCTTAACCATCTGAACCACCCAGGCGCCCCTCCTACTCTTTCAGTGAACTCTGGTCTCTTTATTAAGACAATGTTATTTCTTTCCCATGGAAAAACTTTTTATGGAATAGGTTATAAATTCCTTTGTGATAAACTCAGCGACAAAACGAAACTAAAGAATAATCAGGATAGGTATTGGACCTCACTCTGAAGACAGGAAAATATACAGAGAGGCAAGGAGAAATAACTATGAGTTCGTGGTTTAACTAGAGTGTACATACAGTCATCAGGAACTTTATTACATATTTTCCCTTTAAATAACTAATAGAACTTTCTCTGATAGGACATTCAGTAATGGAACTAGATAGTAGGACTCTAGGTAGCCCCTGACATATGGTATTCACCCATGATGGTCCAAAGAGATATTTTATCAATTCATTTGATAATTTATTATTTATAATTATGTATTGAGTTTCCACAGTACGGCAAGAATTAAGTGAGAAATTATTTATCTGCTTTACTTTCACTTAAATATTTAGACGCTTTGCTCTCCAGGTAGGTCTAATGCTACCTTATGGAAGAAAGCATCCTTTAATCAGTTCCATTTCTCTCTTCTAGAGAAAGTTATTGACATACAAAACAGTGGCCAATAAATGATAGTCATTGTCGTTCGGAGCTACAAATTAATAATACTGAAGTGTGGTTACATGTTTCACTTCTGTCCATTTTAAGGCTCTAGTGAAGATCCAACCATCCTAGGAAGGCTTTCTCTGCCTTTAGCATTATTCTTCCAACCACTGTCAGCTAACAGAGAAGGTACTTGAAGTTGGAATCATCCAAAAGACCAAGTGACGATACTTTAGTACTTATTCCATTTTCTATTATTAAATACATTTCTTTACTTTACATAAATTAACTTGTTAATATTACTGCTTCATTTATTTAACGTAAGGACAGATGCCAGATTTGAATGCCACCATACTCAGGACAAATTTTGTAAATTCGGTTTCCTGTAAACATCGTTGCTTTTGTTTGTTTGTTTGTTTGTTTGTTTGTTTAGCCCAAGGAAGTGTGATCAGTCTGATATGATAGCTTTTAATTTCTTTTGCCATAAACACTTTGAACCAGATGCATAATATATAATACTTCAAGACGGAATTTTAATAATTGGTTTGATGAGTCATCTGTCCAAATATTCACAATGTAGGTTACTATCAGTTGTTTGTAAAAGTGTGGCATATTTTAGCTTTTTTTTTTTAATGATTTTTTATTATATTATGTTAGTCACCATACAGTACATCCCCGGTTTCCAATGTAAGGCTCGATGATTCATTATATTTTAGCTTTTTAAATGAATATAGATGGGTGGGAGGCAAAGGGTGGAAGGTTTATAAAGAGATGCTTCAGTAGCGTGTGGGCCATTTCAATCAATCAGATTTTGAGAGATGAAGAGATTCTTGTAGATATTCGACACCATGTACAAACTCTGGTCTGGTGCCTTGAAGGCAAGACAGACATCGATTTGAAGCCCATTCCTACAGCTTGCAGCTCTGTGACGTCTCTGTGTCCCCATTCGCCCATGTGGAATGATGGCACAAAACAACACCTTAGGGGTTGGTTTGGTGATTAAATATAACCTATAATAGCCTGTCAAAGTATGTGGGCAAACGTCGGCGCTCATCAAATATCCGCTATTAAATTTCATCCCTTCCTACTCCCTTTAAGTACTCTTCAAAGCCACACATGTGAAATAGAGGTAATAGTAAATTCCCTCTCCTGTCTACGTGGCTCGAGATATTTGTGCTGCCTTTTCAAAGCTCCAATACACCAAGCAGTATTTGCGGGCTTCAGAACATCTCTTACTTAAGAGAAATATCCATCCGTGGATGATCCTTTACAACATAAGACCAATTAAAAACAGAGAATATTAACTGGCTATACGCAAAGGAGAACAATTTTGAAGTTATGAACTTAATCAGTTGGAGCTTAAGTAAAATTTGAGGATTGCTACCGTTGAATGTATCGAGATCATTAAACAAAATTGGTAAGACAAAGTAAATGCAGGAACTAATACACCCGGCTTCCTTCCCAAATAGTATTTAAGGTCATGTTTTTCAGATTAGACACAAGGAAAAGGCCACTGACTAAATAGGAACAGTAATTTTCATGTTCCTTATCGAACAGATTATAATAATTTTTTTTATTGCTGGGAATTTACTCTAACATATTGCATGGGAAGTCAGATAGAAATTATTCCTCTTATCTGCTGTTTCCTGACATTTTTCTCATGGTGCTGTGTAATGAGAGCCTCTGAGGAGAAAATTATCAGTTCTTTACATTCAACTATAATCAAAACCTATTTCTGAGAGCAAAATGTTTCCCCCACCCCAAATCACCAGTGTACACCAGTTTTCAGCCTGAAATTCAGCTCATTGACCTGTGGCAAATGGCAGGCATGGTGCAGCCTAATAAAATATGGGTTCTCAGAGCTTTTCCATCGTGAGCACAATGCATCCGATTAAGCCTCTGCAGGTCTGCTCGGTGATTCTCTCCCACTGACTGGAAAAGATAGATGAGATGCATGTTATGTCCATCCAGCTTTCCCAACATTATTAATATTAATTAAGTGGAAACTGATATAAATTTCTTCAATCTGGACAAAAAATTAATAAACATACTAAACTAGAAACTGTAAAAGAAAACTACCAGCAGTATGTACACACAGACATGCACACACACACACACACACACACGAACATTCCAGAGAACAGATTGAAAATGTCCAGTCAGTAACTCCCAAAGTTTTAAGTTTTATAATATATGTTGTTGTATGTAGATTTGATTCCCTTACTACTTCTAGGCAACTTACAATATAAAATGTATCATTCTAATCAATCCATTGGGGAATTAAGTATATCATCATTTCACAACATCGTGAAATGAGCTCCATAATTTTCAGGGGCTCAGCACTGTCACTAACTTTGAGAATAATTGTTAGTTAAAAATGAATTTTAACTCTTACCACCCCACAGGCTTCTTCATTTTAGAGAAGTAATTTTTGTGTGCTTTTATATCCATCAAAACTAATAACTCAGCTTGTATCTAATGAATTTATGTATGTCTTTTAGACACATGTTAAATAGGGAAATACTTTAAAAAGGATGTTTCAAGTTTATCCACAGTATGGACCCTCTTAAAAAGTCAGTACTTTCTTGATCCTGTACCTGGGTGGAGTTTTTCTACCTAACGATATTTTGGTTCTGTATTCAATGCTTTTAATTGCCATGGAAATGAGATGGCTGTCCCAGAAAGGTTTCTCTCAGCCCCGCTGAGATTTTGCTGCAAAGGCAGGGAGCTGTCAAGGGTCACCGCGTTTCCTGCAAGTACTCAGCTTTTCTTGACGTTTGACAAACACAAATGAAAGGCTTGCTGATTCATAGGATTGACAGGATCTCTGTCAATCCTCTGCCATCCAGAAGAGGAAGAAATAAAGAAGAGTTCTAGAAAAAGCCAATTTGGGCTTTTTTGGGGGGAAGAGGGATAAAATTCATATTTTTGAACTTGTGCAAATAATGCATCATAAATGAGTTGGAAAATGGGGGAAATATTACAAGCAAACAAAAAACAGCATTGTGAAGCAAAGCCTGATGTTCTGGAGCTTTCCTTTCCAGAATGTTTTTAGCATAAATTATATTATCCAGTACTTTACATAAAATCATGACTGTGTCATATGTATTCAGATGTTGATTTTAATTCTTCATGTTTGGGTGCTCATGTCATAATTTATTAAACAAATTTTCAACATCTGGGGGTTTGTAATCATCACCGTATGGTGAACAGTCTCTAAGGTGGTCCCCAGTAATGCCATCTAGCAAATACGAATTGATCATTTGCTAAGGAATGTATGATACGAAGCATTAGACATGATAGTAAAAAAAAACATACGGGTTCAGAGCATGCCTCTAGCATGGGAGATCTATAGTATAAACACAATTCCACAGTTGTGAAAAGTGCTCTGAAACAAAACACATGGTTATTTAAGAGGATGTAATAAAAGATATCTGGGGAGTGAGGTTATGCTTCTTTGAGGAAGCATTCTAATCTGACATCTGAATGGTAAATACTAATTAATTAAATGGAGAAAAAGAGATTCACGTCACAGGCTTAGGGGCCACCAAGTGCGTAGGCCCTGGCCCTAGGAAGCACGGTTATTCCAAGAATTTGAAAGATGACCTGCGTTGCTCAATGACACAATGAGAAAGTGGCACAAAATACAGCTGGTGAGATTTGCAAGTACAGAACATGAAAAGCTCTATAGATCTAAAAACATTTGATCTTTTTTGTAAAAGTAATAGGTAGTAATTGAATAGATTTAAGCAGAGAAGCATATTTGCATTTAACATAAGGTATCTCAGGATAATGCAGCTTATGGAATGGGTAGGGTGGCCCAATCCTAATAAGCTGGTCAACTTAGAAAAGCTGGACAAAATTAAAAAACCACGCTAATAAGAGTGTCAGGAGTTACTGGGATTAGAATGGTGCAAGTCCAGAGTCCCAAGGTATGTGTCTTAATCCATTAGGCTGCTGTAACAAAGCTCCAGAGACTGAGTGACTTATCACAACAGAAATTTATTTCTAACAGTTCTGGAGGCCAGAACTATGAGATCAGGTTGCTGGCACAGTCCAGTTCTGGTGAGGACCTGCTTCCTGGTTCAAAGACCACCATTTTCTTGTGGTGTCCTCCCATGGTGGGTGGTGTTAGGGAGCTCCCTGGGGTCTGTTTAATAAGGGCACTAATCTCTTTCATGAGGGCTCCACTTTTATGACCTCCTCACCTCCCAAATTTTCCACCTCTTCATACCATCATAGGAGGGGTATGATTGCAATAAATTAATTTTGGGAAAACACAGACATTCAGATGATAGCAGCATGGAACCAAGTTTGAGGAGCTGCTTTTGTCCCTGAGGCCAATTCTAGCATGGAACCCAAGTCCAGAGTCTGAGACATGTTGTGAAAGTCTCTCCAGGTTCAGGGTGAAGGGATTGGTGTTCAGGTCTCCCTAAGGTTTGGGGAATAGCCCTACAGAGCCTTTTCACAGGAGACTGAACAGCTAAATTCTCCTAAAAGGAAGGATGAACCAGAAATGGAAACCTGCACTGACTGCTGTGAAACTGTAAATTACCTATCTCTGAAATTGGATTAAGAAGATCCTTGAATATGAATGCCAGGTGCCTGGCAACAGTATTTGCAGTTCATCATTAGAATATCACCCTAGCCCTCAGGTTACCTCCACCGCCCTCTGTGGTTGTGCACCATTCACTGTTACTGTATTTTAATGAGGGATATGAAGAAAATCCTTGAGCCTCAGGGGAAGGCAAGGTGCAGTGAAGGAGGGGACCACCGCGGAGCCTGTTTTAGCGTGTTTATTGAAGCCTGTTGCATTGGTAGGTTCATTCTGAAAGTTCTGTGAAAAAGCCTATAATTTCTCAAAATCCCTAATGCCAGCCTTAGGTCAATACGACTGGAAAACAAAATGAGGTCGGAAGGTTGCAGGATGTTTCATTTAGAGAGAATATTTCAGCTCTATGGATATTTAAGTCCCTCTCGAAGGGGTGTGCTACATACCCTGAAATTGTCTGTCACCCACATGACTACTCTTACTGGCTTCCCATCACCTGTAGATAAAATTTCTTAAGATTTCTCTCTGAGATCTGTCTCCAGCCTCCCATTCAGGCCTCTCACTGAGCCTCTGGACCTCACACTTCTTCTTAAGATTTCTCTCTGAGATCTGTCTCCAGCCTCTCCCATTCAGGCCTCTCACTGAGCCTCTGGACCTCACACTTAATTATCGTGGTGCAACATAACCAGTTCTTACATATGACTGGCTTCGTATGACTTGTTGAATCTGCTTGAGACGCCCTTTCTCTCCTTGCTTTCCTACCAAAGAAGAAGAAGAAAACAAAAACTGCTATTCTTCAGTGCCCTGTTTGTGACACTTTATTTCTCCAAAGTTCTTAGCTAGAATCTCCATAATATTCTATGAAATTCCTATTCCTACAATCATCCTCATAACATTTATTGTAATTCCCCATCCTTGAGATGAGTGAGAGGATTAAGGGCCTTTGCAACTTGTTAATATATATTTCCCTTAAAAATTGCATTTTGGTCCATCTCAGAACTCATTTGATATCTGATGTTTATCGTATCTTGGCACGTCGGTCAAAACTTTCCATTCAACATTTTGTCACAGTAATTTTGTGATGATGATGGTCACATAATTTATCATGATCCATGCCTGTGTTTTGCACCAGACCAGAAGCTGGGACTATGTCCCATTCTCTTTTTCACTTTATATGGTTATCACTCATATGTCACTGTCCCAGAAAGGTCTTTCTTGACTATCTTATCCAAAGTAGCATTCCCACTCCTTTGCCATTCGACCCCTTTTTAATACCAGAGAGAGATAAAGATTGTTTCTTATTGTGGAATATAAAATTCAAAAAGCAGGGATGTTTGCTTTTTGTCCCTCAAAGCAGTTCTAGCCCCTCCCAGTTCCTGGTGTAAATTACTAAATAAATCAATAAGTATGTGTTGAAAGAGAATGAATAGATAGATGAATGGATGCTGGATATATTAACAAATCTTTCTGGGTAATGAGTATTTAATAAATGTTTGTCAAAAGGATATTTTCAGAATGCCCCCAGATGTCAGCCCTTAGCAGGTACAGAACAAAAACAAACAAGGAAAAGTAAAATTTTAGGCAAGAAGAAGTCAGATTTTCTGCCTGTGATACTTTTTATTCTAACACTTCTTCTGACCCTTACTAGTGTCATAAAAATTGATTAATTTTACTGAAGTGTTACTATGTACTCAATAACATATGCTTCTCTGTTTTTCACATAACAGATTTGAAAGGAAGACATTTATAAACTTTGGATGGATAAAAGTGATAATATAGATAACTATTGATTATTTAACTGCGTGTCAGGCTGTTTTCTGATTGCTTTCATTACTCATTTCATCTTCATCACCATACAATGAACTAGATATTCTCCCATACTTTACACTTACATACACTAGAACTCAAAGAAATTATGCAACTGAATTAAATTCGAATGATAGCAAATCCCCATTTCTTATCCTAATTTTCTCTAACTCCAAAGTCTGTTCTTTCTGCTGTAATAGGTCTTATTTCAATATATATGGTAGCAATAGTTGAAGTTGTATATTTGTGAAAAAAGAATTCCTCTAAATTCCTGGGGACACTTCGTATTCTTTCCATGCTATTTGACAAATTATTTTGTTTGAAAAGGATGAGAGTCAGTGTGACTGTTTAACGTGTGTAGTGCTTGCTCATTTCACTTGGAGTTGCCTCTTAATAAGCATGTCCACTAGAAATGTCAATAAACTTATCAAAATCATAAAAGGGTCAAGCAGAGAAGCTTCTCACTTCACTCAGAACCTTGCCGTGTTCCCTGTGATTTGAGCTAAGAAAGGTTCAGTTCAGCCAATTAAAGAAACATGGTAAAGTCAGAATAAGAAACATTGCAATACAAATAAAACTAATGGCAAACTCAGTCTTCAAGATGTAGGAATAGAGAGAAAGCACCCAAGTTAATAATAGTTCTATAGGTTATAAAAATAAGTTGTAAAAACACTTCTTATTCGAACTCTTATAATTTGGCATTACTATGTAACAGACATGAATAAAATATTCTTTCGAAAACATTCCCGAAAGGTTTTTATTCTTTAGTCTCTATAATTATGCTGTAGGGCAGGAAATAATGGAAGGAAAATAAATACTGTATATTTAAATAATTTTCTTTACATTTTAAATGTGAGAATATCATGAATAATATTCTTTCCACAAGCCTGACTGGAACAAGGCCTTTTCATTTCCTGGCTTGGTTCTAATCAAAAGTCAGAATAACATCTTTAGAAAAATTACTTTGTATATCAAAAGAAAATTCCCAACACAACTCTTACCCCCACAATAGGCAGATTTTTTATGTCAAAATGCTTTATGCATCCACATATTGTACTTTTACAATAAAACATAATTATGTATTCATGTATTCACTAAGTATGAATTTAGTTCCTACTATGCACCAGGCACTCTTGTAAGCACTGATAATTTATTGATTTGTAAAATAAATCATCTCAACACTTGAAGAATGTTCATTCTGGTTGAAGAAAAGAGAAAATAAATTCACAAATGAACATAAAAGGAAGCATTGATAAATGCAGTGAAAATATAGAGGATAAAAGTGGTGTTGTTACGGAAAGTGGCAGGTATGGTTTCTTTTGGTCTCTGCAGAGGGAAGATATATATATATATATAAATTGTCCCCTAAGTGTTGTTCATACCAAAATATAGAAGAGGCTTTGAAAGAGATAAAGAATGAGTCTCTGAGGTAGGAGCAACTTTGTGTTCAGAAGACAGAAAGTAGGCCAGTGTAGCCTGATCATAGTAAATGGGAGGAGAAGGAAGAGAATTTGGTGATCACAGAGGACCTTATAGACCATAAAAAAAATTGAGTTCATTGTATTTTGAAAGAGAGTATTAAGGAGGGGATGACATTATCTGATTAGTTTTGTGAGTTTGATCTAAATCTATAGCAATGAAAATAGAAATGTAAAAAATAATATGTTTTGGAGGCAGAGGCTTCAAAATTTATTGATGGGGTGGACGTGAGAATTAAAGACAGAAATCAGGGATGACTCTTAGGTTTTTGGCCTTAATATCTGTGTGAATGGTGGGTCAGTGTATTGTAGGCCAAAGAATCAATAGTTCTGTTGTGGTCAGAATAATCCTGAGAGGGTTAACAGATGAGCTGTTAAATAGGCAGTTGAATATAATGTAGCAGAGAGAAGAGAGAAGACTTGAAATATACACTTGAGTCATATATAAATAATATTCCAAGCAAGTGGGGTGCATAAGATCATTTAGGGGAAACAGTATAAAAAGAAAGTAGAGAAAATTAAATGCATTGCTCTGGAGTGTCCCAAGATTTAAAGATCTGGTAGGGGGACTTCTGCTGCCCATGAATGATTAACTGTTACAGAAATTGCCACCTGCCAATAAATAACTAGAAAACTGAATAAAACATACAAAACTATTTTTAGACATTGCACAATAGGCAATGCCTAATTACAAGGATGTGATCCCCACCAAAAGGGAAATGAATGAACTGAACCCTACTAGCTTTCCAGCTTACCACCTGAAAGCAGTTGTCAGGCTGCCCAATAAGTAGGGGAACTCAAACAGGGCCCAGAAATTTTGCTAAATTGAGGACAGAGATTGCATTTCAGGGAAACAGAGTCAGCTAGTATTTGCAGGGCTAAGTATTAGAGAAGAGAGTGTTTCAGAAAGAGTGCTCTAGATGTCTGCAGAAGGGTCGTTGATACCTTGGCTGAATGGCATGATCTGCACATGCATGAGGTGAAACTGCATGAGGGTGGGGAAAGAATTGCCAAAATGTAATAAACCATAAATTCCTAGAGCTCACAAAGGACATAAGTATTCCCGTCCCCATCAACCTACACGAAGAGACCTTACAATCCACAGACATCAGGTAGGCATCTCGTTAGCAATCATCCTACCAAATCTTAAAGAAATTATGAAAATGAGCCAGCTAATCACAAATCACTTTATTATATGACCAATAAACACCTACACTATTTAAAGAAATATAACACAATCCAGCACCTAATAACATAAAATTCATGTTTGGCATCCCATCAAAACTTACCAGCCATGCAAAGGATATGATCCACATTCAGAATAAACTTGGTCGATAGATCTGGAAATGGCAGAAATGATGAAATTAAACCATTAACACCTGTTATAAAAACTGCCAATCAAGAATATAGAAAAAACATGATGATGAGAAAATAGACAATATAAAAAGATTGAAATTAAAATACAGTATCTGAAATGAAAAATATCACAAATAGCAGTGATGGTAGATTAGACTCTGCCAAAGAAATATTAGTAAATTTGAAAACATTACTAGACAAACCATCTAAAAGTACAAAAATAAAGGAAAAAAGGCTGAAAAAACAAGAGAATATTGAATACTGATGGGAAAATATAGAATAATGCGATATACATGAAACTGGAGTGCCAAACAATAGGAACAGAAAATTATTTAAAGAAATAATAGACAATTTTTTTTCCAAATGTGATAAAAAATAAAACTCCAAGATCAATAAACTTTAAGAGAAGATATAAAAAGTTACAATAAAGCTCTTATTAATAAAATTTCGAAAACTAGTGATAAATTATATGTACGTATATATGTATGTGTATATTCCAGAGAATAAAGGATGTATTACATACAAAGGCATAAACATTCAACTTTTTTCAGAATCTTTTCAGCAGATTTATTTTCAGAATCAAGCCAGAAGAAAATGGAGAGACATTTTTAAACTCTTAAAAATTAAATGTGTCAAACTATACTCTTAGAGAAAATGTCTTCCAAAATTGAAGGAAAACTAAAACTTTTTTAGACCAATAAAAGTTAAGATAATTGACAACAGATCTAGACTGTAAAAATAAGGAAACTCTTCAAGAAGAAGAAAAATTATGCCAAAGGGAAGTGTGGATATACATCAACAAAAAATGAAAATTACCAAAAATGGTTAATAAGTGAGTAAATGTTGAAAGATATTAATTTTGAATCTTTTAAAAAGATAATTGATCTTTTTAAACAAAAATAAAAACAATGAATTTTATGTTTATAACATTTAATGGGATGAGGTCAAAATTGAAGTATACTTCTGTAAGGCTTTGACATAGGGCATGAGCTGTATGATATTGGAAAACAGATTTTCCAGTAGGACATAAGTTAAATATGTATGTTGGAAAAGTCTAACAGGAAGCCTATAAAAGACAAAATAAAGGAAGAGCCAATCAATGTACAATAGGAAACATACAAGAAAGTATAGGATCAGAGAAACCTTAGAGTTAAAGAAAATGAGAATGATCATTCATTTCAAGTGTTGCTGATAACCTCTTTCACATCTTGATTTAAAAAAAAAAAACACAATAAAATGAAGGATTATGATGTGCCAGGCATCTCAATACAAATTGGGGGAAAAAAAAGACTGGATCCTTATGATGTCTTATTTATTGTAATGATGAGTAAATAGGTCGAGTAACATGGTGGTAGCAAATTGAGCATTGTGTTTACATGATGTATACAGTTGGTAACCCAATCAGAGCTGCTTTGGGACAGTAATGAGAATTAAGGGCTTAGGTTATGTGGTAAATTGAGTAGATTGAGGGAATTCCACATGTCAAAACACAGTTTCTGTCCTGTGTCTCTGATCAGAATAACATCAAATGTCACGGTAAATCCAACATTTGCAGGAAAAATGAGAATAACTATTTGAGGGTGCCTGGATGGCTCAGTCTGTGAAGTGTTTGCCTTGGGCTCAGGTCATGATCTGAACCCCACATTAGGCTCCACCTGCTCTGCGGGGAGCCTACTTCTCCCTCTCCCTCTGCCTGCCACTCCCCTTGCGTGTGCTCTTTCTCTGTCAAATAAATAAAATCTTAAAAAAAAAAAATAACGATTTGAACTAAATGGAAGTTACATACTATTGCTGGTGGGAAACTTAGCCCTCCCCCCCTTAGGATGAGGACACAGTAAAAATAAGTATCTTTTTTAAGAAAAATTTTCTGTGAAGATGAACAGAAGATAAACTAAAGAGCTGAAGAGCTAAATCAGCAAGGGAGGGTTTTAGTTTCATTGATATTTTGTGTTTTATAGATGCTATTAAAGGTTTTTCCTTTAAATTTATAATGAATCTAAACAGGGGTTTATAATGTATAAAAATA